>NC_089912.1:81461133-81761133 GCF_040182565.1 Anser cygnoides | reverse complement strand
CAATGGAAATTTCCAAGAGTTTATTCTACAAAATTACATCCTCCACTTTTGTCCTGCTTATTATTGCATAAGAGATAAGCTCAGGCAATAACTCCTGCATCCTTATTTTCATTACTGTGGAAGACGAAGATTATAGGTCTTGCTCCAAGCACATTGCTATGTGAAAGCTCTGATATAAAGCCACAGATATCACAAAAGATTTGACCTGAAGGGGAAATGGCGTTGCCTGCATATCCACATCTTCTTCTGCATAGGCCAGGATGGTTCGTAAGGAACGTCGAAGGAATTCCTCATTAAATTCGGGTGATTTGCCAACCAAAGAAGCTAGTGACATGGTCACCTGCATCTTCACTCTTGCAAAATTCTTTCAGAAGAAAAAAACAAAAACAAGAGAATGATGGCTACACCACACCATGCATATCAGTTCACATATCTCTGTCTCCTAAATAAACCAAACACACTTTTCCCTGCCCACACTGAGTGGATAAAATCACTGCTCAGGCAAGTAAGAATCAGCAAACCCTGACTCTGATGTGTCCATGCTTTGGGGCAAGAATGTGCCTTGGAATACATATGCTTGCTTCAGACAGGGGGAAAGTCAGAAGCCCTTTTCTTTTCCCCTCTGGACAGGTCAGCAGGTACATAAGTCACGCCATCCACAGAGAAGGAGAGGCAGCAGGACTATGTAAGCATTCTGGAAACAAGTCTAGGAAGCAAAAGGCCTCTGAGGGCTTCACATGGTAATGTACCATGCCTTGCTGGTTAACTGTCTCAGAGGCATATTCTGCTCCTGCAAAGCCAACACTTTTCACATATTCAAAGCTTTAAAAGTAAAAACTAGAAAAAATACTAGAAAAATACTGTGTAAAATCAGATGCAATCTAAAATGCTAATGAATGTCCTTACAGGCTAGGACATTAGGAATCTACAAGCATAAAATAAGCATTTTGCTCTGTATGCATGGGTACAGTCAGAGCCTAGATTACTGTTCCCAACACAAAAGGGCAAGTGGAAAATTCACATTAATAACTAAATACAGTCATTCCACTGAGGCTGTAAATGCATTAGAGTAGAACTGGTCTAGGTTTAAGCAGTTCTGACACAGGAGTGAAAAAGAATACCAGAAAAACTGAAGAGTGTTGTTTACCCATAGAATCACAGGATCGTAGAATCATCTAGGTTGGAAAAGACCTTCAAGATCAAGTCCAAACAACAACCTGACCTACCCAGCCCAATCCCTAGACCATGTCTTGCCCTTGCTAACAGAAGTCTATTTGAAAATGCATTTACAGATACTGCATAAAAAAAAAATAAATCACATTTTCCTAAACAAGACAGAACAATAATTAAAACTACTTTTCCCCTACACTTGTAGGCACCTCTTTGACTTCATGTATGTGAAACAGCACAACATATTAATCTGCAGATGCTTCCCATGTGTTATCACAACTTAAGTTTTACTTTCACTTGGTCACAAAATTGATGTCACAAAACATACTGCTGTTCTCAGAATCTTACACTGGTAGAGCTGAAGCTGTATCTCATGAGGAGATAAAGAGTAGCACATGCTTGAGTCCGTGTAACATCTATGCTGCTGCTGCAGTGGTGGAGAACTCTTTGACACAGGTCAGCACACTGTTCCACCTCCTCTTCAAACAGGAAATCTCCAAACTAAGGGAAACAAAGAATACATCATTCATTACTCACATTTCTGGCCATTAAAATATGAATTTGTGCTTAGCACACAAAAATCACAGGATTCAGACAAAGATTAAAATTTGCAAGAAAGATATTTTATATCCTTTGATACAGACATCTGATTTCTGTGCCTCTGTAGGTTCCATTTCCAAGCCTTTTTACAGAAAAGAAAGGTTTTAAAATAGCCTTAGTGTTTAAATAAAGAGCAACAGATTGAGAGAGAATAAATTTTTTTATGGAGTCCCATGGCTCCAGAAGATTTTGAAAGATCAAATATTGCAAAATTCATAAAAAGCATGGAGAGTTGCTATTTTCAGAATATATAATGGTTGATGAAACACGCAAATATTTCCTTAAGCATAAGGAGCAATTACTAGCTTTTTGCACCAACACCCTACCCTTCCTCAGCCCTCCAGCATGTTCTCCCTCCTACGGTATGCCACAAAACTTCAATTGCCCAGCTTTCATCCAGACCCTCCTTTAAAGCGACTCCTCAACACACCTCATAGACAACAAACCCATGGGACAGGATGTCTGTCCTAAGAAAATGTCAGTGTATACAGCACAGATGCACCAGTACCGTATGTACATAGACTGGACTGATAAAGGTGTGTGAACAGAATACAGGATATTATTTCTCATTTCCAGGACTATTCCCCAGTCCTCAAACTTTCTTCACTTGATTATCTCACTGTTTTAAGCCTAATTTATATTACAAACCTGCTGGCACAGGGTTCTATCATTTTCATTTGTTTATAAAATAACATTTATATACCTAAGGTGTAACAGAAATAATTGGAATGATTGCTTCATAAAATAAAGAACTGAGTCAGCTTAACTGGAAGATCTATTTCAATGAAATAACGATTGCTTCACAAAATTCATTATTTTAATTGGAAGTTAGCTTTCAAAGATAAAGTACAATGAAAACATAATTATGAGTTTCATAACTGCTCATATACCTACCCTATAATTAGGCTTTGTCATCCAATCTACATCTAACAGCAGACAGGCATTAATTGGACAGGAGTATCCTGTTTATTATTTGCATTTTAGAAACGTTTAGGTGAAAAAAGCATTTCACAGATTTTTCCTTTTTGGAAATGTTTTTCTTTGTAGGTGAATGGATCTTTACCAGATTTTAGATTGGAAAGTGGTCTTGATGGCTTAAAGGCTGTGGACGTGGTCTACCTTGACCTCAGTAAGGCTTTTGACACCGTTCCCCACAACATTCTCCTCAAGAAACTGGCTGCTCGGGGCTTGGACTGGCGTACGCTTCGCTGGGTTAGAAACTGGCTGGATGGCCGGGCCCAGAGAGTTGTGGTGAATGGAGTCAAATCTGGTTGGAGGCCGGTCACTAGTGGTGTCCCCCAGGGCTCGGTACTGGGGCCGGTCCTCTTTAATATCTTTATTGATGATCTGGATGAGGGCGTCCAGTGCACCCTCAGTAAGTTTGCAGATGACACCAAGCTAAGTGCGTGTGTCGATCTGCTCGAGGGCAGGAAGGCTCTGCAGGAGGATCTGGATAGGCTGGAGCGATGGGCTGAGGTCAACTGCATGAAGTTCAACAAGGCCAAGTGCCGGGTCCTGCACCTGGGCTGCAACAACCCCAAGCAGAGCTACAGGCTGGGAGATGAGTGGCTGGAAAGCTGCCTGGCCGAGAAGGACCTGGGAGTATTGGTGGATAGTCGGCTGAATATGAGCCAGCAGTGTGCTCAGGTGGCCAAGAAGGCCAACAGCATCCTGGCCTGTATAAGAAGCAGTGTGGCCAGCAGGTCGAGGGAAGTGATTGTGCCCCTGTACTCGGCTCTGGTGAGGCCGCACCTCGAGTACTGTGTTCAGTTTTGGGCCCCTCGCTACAGGAAGGACATGGACGTGCTCGAGCGAGTCCAGAGAAGGGCGACCAAGCTTGTGAGGGGTCTGGAGAACAAGTCTTACGAGGAGCGGCTGAGGGAGCTGGGCTTGTTCAGCCTGGAGAAGAGGAGGCTCAGGGGCGACCTCATCGCTCTCTACAGTTACCTGAAAGGAGGCTGTAGAGAGGTGGGGGTTGGTCTATTCTCCCACGTGCCTAGTGACAGGACGAGGGGGAATGGGCGAAAGTTGCGACAGGGGAGTTTTAGGTTGGATGTTAGGAAGTACTTCTTTACCGAAAGGGTTATTAAGCATTGGAACGGGCTGCCCAGGGAGGTGGTGGAGTCACCATCCCTGGAGGTCTTTAAAAGACGTTTAGATGTAGAGCTTAGGGATATGGTTTAGTGGAGTACTTAGTGTTAGGTCGGAGGTTGGACTCGATGATCTTGAGGTCTCTTCCAACCTAGAGAAATCTGTGAATCTGTGAATCTGTGATGATATAATAACTCATTTTACTTCATGGAATCTGTGCAGTCCCTAGAGTTAAGATTCCTAATTAAAATCAAAAAGTATTTAAAATGATTAGATGGATTTTTTTTAACCTTTTTTATTAGTGAGTTTTCTATATTCAAGAGTAAACTGCTAGAATCATGAAGTTATTCTGATTCAGTTAGTCCACTTTTTGTGGTCAACGAAATAATCTCGCAACAACTGGAGAAGTTTCTCCGTGTCCCTACAGACAGGCATTGGTATTTACATATGCAAAACATATTTAGTGAATGCCACAGGAAAAATGGTGAGTGAATGCACACAGCTCTGCTCTAGAAATGCTGCTCTGATAACTTGACTGGAAGCATGTAAACAGAAGTATTTCAAGAGCATACCTTAGCAATGAGTGCTCTGAGTGTAGCAAAGCAATGAGTCAAATAAGTGGTGCTCTGATCGCAGCCAAGAGAATTTACCAGGACCTTCAAAACTCCTCCCAAAAGATTGTCTCTGCATTCTGCCGCAAAGCTTGCCTACACACGGAGGAGAAAAACAACAATAACTGCATTAGGTAATTCAGCAGTGAACTGGCACATAGGAATTGGTTGTTCTACTATCCTGTCCACAAGACACATCTGGCAGCTTGGAGATCACAGTTTTTTCTGGTTTTTTTTTTTTTTTTTAATTTGTTAATATTTGCTGAAAAGGAAACTCAAAACAGTTTTGTAGTGATCAGGAAGATGAGTGAAAATGTTTCCAACATTTCTCAATATCCACAGACCCCCAATGCACTTTTAAGCTCAGCCAGCTTCTGCAGTGACTCTTGCAGCACTGTCCACTTTTTGTCCAGTCTTTCATGCACATTGGACTAGGAAGTGATTCCTTGGTGGCCATGCACCAGCCTTTTCCCTCATGCATTTCCTGGGCATACAAGCTATACAGGCATACTGGTATGCTCTGATCAAACCCGCAACCTGGATATTGGGAACACAAGGCTCTATGAGGAGTGTCATGCAAAAATCATGCCTGGTACTGCAACTATCTGCTAAATGCTTTTCAATTAGCAAGTTTTGAAGAACAAAGTCTTCTCTTTGTTATGTATTAATATGTATGTTGCTCCAACAGCAGTATTCCAATACCCATGACTTTGGAGCATCTTTCCTAAACCATCCTGGCACAGTTAACTATCACAGTTCCACTGTGAAATTTTGCTTCATCTGACTCCTGCAAGTTAAGTTCTTTACATTGCTGTTAAGGGGGAAACATCAGCACATCCTTTTCAGAAGCATTCCATGCTGGTGGAAGATCCTTTCCTGCATCAGGCACTCTGTGGGAGTCAAGGCTAAATCCTTTTCTCTCACAGGATCACATGAGAAGCAAAGTATGACCTAAGGCTGGCCACCAGCCCAGTTCCAAATTACTAATAACTTTCGATACATTCCTAACATAAATGAAAATTTTTCTTTCCTCATCCTCTCCAAACTCCTGTGTCACAGGAGTGAACAGCTTTCAGCCACATCAGCTGAAGACAAGGGGGTAGCCTTCCATTTCATTCACACTAGTGTAATGCTGTATAGTAGAAAGTGCTTGTGACACCAGTGTAAAGCAATAGTTTTGTCTTTGAATTAATTCATCCTTGTCTTCCCCTCCACTCCACTTCCCCACCCCAATTATACAAGCTTATAGGAGGTCTTTAATGAAAACAATTTGCAATGCCTAAGAACATAAAGGCTTGCTTCCACTGACTTCTGAGGGAGCAGGGATTGGTACAAAGCCAGCTCTGCAGTTTCCCACCTGGATGATGTTCTCTTGCATGTCAAGAATGATCAGGTTAGCTTCAGTTGCCAGGTTTCCGCTGATCAGAGCTTCTTGATCTAGCTCTGCTTTTGTCCTACAAAAAGGAGTTCTAATTAAAGCACACAGCAAGTATCACAGGAATTAGATGACCTTCTATCTAAACAAAAGCAAAATACAAATGATGGTATTCTGAATGATCCTGTAAGAGCAAACAATGAAAACAGTGTTCAGCAGTGTTTCTTAAGAACCATGGTGTCAAATGAGGAGAGCTGATGCTGTAGGTTACAAGTTCTAAAGGGAACACCTGAAAACTAGTCCACTGGATAGGTCAAATAGATGCTGATGCTTCCTTCTTGGCTACTCTACCCTCAATATCACGCTCCATTGTTCAACAACCTAGGCAGATATTTCTGAATGCATTAGCAGGACATGAAAACCCAAAATGGAAAAAAAAAAAAAAAAAAAAAGGAAAGAAGGCTGCATTTGGCAGAGGGGAAACAGCTTCAGCGCCATAGCAGCAGTACTTAATATAAGAACTCAAGAACGCTGATTCTTGGGATCGTTGACAATACAAGACAGCAGGTCCCACGGCTGCAGGGTCAGTGCAGCAGCACCCCAGACCACCTAAGAGAGGTCTGAAGCACTTCCCAAAGACAGAAAGTATGGCAATGTGACACCATTTTAGTTGAGACCTAAGGATGAGATCTGTAATACAGTTCCCCTTCAGCTGAGCACTCTGAGCTTGGGGCTCAACTCCTAACAACTGTGTATTTTCAGACATGCCATAAACACAAAGAGGAGGTTTTATTCTACTTCCTAAACCACTCGGAAACGGGCTATTGCATGGCCTGAAGCTACTCTTTAAAGCTTGAGATTAGAGCTGCTCTGACTTGGGCCAAGAGCACCCAAAGGTGTATTTCTTGGATAGATGAACAGTCTTAAAACCACACTTCTAAGTGAGTTAATAATCTGTGGCTTTTCTGCTATGTTTGCTTCCCTTTTCTGCCCAGTGGAGTCACACCCAAAAAGAAAACCAGAAAAGTAAAGAGCCATTCTTTGGGGCACAACCAGGTAAATCTGGAGAGGGCCAGGACAGGAAGTCACGACAATAGTACAGTTATTAATTACAGTGACTCAAAGCAATGAAGAACAGAAGGGCCTGCCAAGAAGCTGGCCATGGATTGCTAAATACGAGTAAGAACTGAACAAATCAAGCAAACAACATAGTCCTTTGAACCATTTCCAGCAACCACGCAGTCTTACACAGTAACCATGCTGAATGGATCTTCTTTGACACCACACTTAGCTTATATCTGCAGCTCCCATCCCAGCCTATGCTGGGCTCAAGGAGAAACAGGCTGAGTGGCCACGTGCAAACTCACCATGCCACATATGCCCTGCAAACACCTTACCTGCAGGAGGTACTCTATGGGGATCCACAAAGGACGAGAGCAAAGATCTCACATACCATAGTCACAAGCACAATGAAACAGAAGTGCCTTGACAACATGAAGAGCTTAACTTATTTACCAGAATTTGTAATTTAAGTGGTTTAACTGAACCAATACAAATAGATATTGTAGAGCTGCTGCTTGAGGACTGGCTTACTCTGGCTTCAGTGAAACTGGGGGAAAGCAAGCTGCTTTCAAGGCAAAGTAAGAATATCCTCACAAGATCTGCACCTCTTCCAATCTTGGACAGACAGCAGAAGGATTACTCTTTTAAGGTTCAAATAAATTCCTAATTAACAATCTTTGTGTTCAAAAATGTGTGTGATAATCACAGATGAATGCTAGGTGGCAACAACACAGTTGCTGAGCAGAGCACAACCCAGTATTCTCAGTTCAAGCTCACACACGTTGAAGAATACCATCAGAGCTCAGAGCAGCTGGACTGGTGAGAGGCCATTGTGTGTCACATAGTCAAAATTCAAGCAAGTATCTATGGAAAATGATCTATGCACAGCCCCTTTAGGGAAAAGCAATAAGTTTCATGCTCATAGAAACTTAGCACACATCATATGAAAATACTGTTAGTAGAAAACCTTTCTTGAAAATATGTTTTTCAATAAGCCTAGACACTCACTTGTGTACAAGTACTTGCGTACACTTGTGTACAAGTACTTGTGCACAAGTACTGAAAAGGTGAAATGTATTGGTACATCATAACTTACAAACTGCAACAAGAAAAATGTTCATAACGGAATCACCTTCCCCTATTCCTGCCAATAACTCTTCCGTTAACACTGCACATCAAACCCAGCTCAACTTATTTAATGTGGCAAAACTTACACCACAGTGTTAAACACAGCGAGGTGCTACAGCAGCAGCAAAGTAAGCATCATAGCAAGCCTCTGTGAAGTATTTGACATGACGTACCAATGACTAGTGTGTCCCACTCTGGTATCAAAAGGAAAAAATGCATAGTGATTTAAACATCCCATTCAAGCATTTGTGATCTTTTTCTTGTGCTACAGCAACAGCTGATACCTCTGCTGCATAAACATTTTCTATTTCTTTCCCTTTGACAGAGGAGTGAAAGGATTGAGACTGCTGATTTTGCAATACAACAATCCTATGAGAAAGAACAAAACATAATAATAATAATAAAAGCTTGGTTCTAATAAAAGCAATTTATTTTCATTAAATGACTTACTTATCTTGTCTCTCATTTGCCTGCCGCCAGTGAGTCTGCTCCTTTCTCCACCTCAGGTTTTCATTTAGCCCCGCTGACCTGTCATTCCCTAAAAGTGCAATATATATCAGTGAGATCAAAGGAAAGGGGGACACCTGAAGTCTAACAGCTCATTGAAAGACAGAGCTACAGGTCTGAAAAAGTCTGTTAGACTCATTCGATTTTATGGCCTCAGGGTTCTAGAAAAACGATAGGACCATTTTTTCACCTAGCATTTTTAGAACATCAGCTTGTGTACAGCTGTCGTCAAAGACCAAAAAAAGAATTATTCCATTTATTAAATGAAACTTTTTTTTTTTGCTACAATTTGTTCTCATTTATAATTCTGACACTATTTCATAGCTCTTGATTAACAACAATTTGTCAGAACATCTTCAGATTTTTTGTTTGCTTTCATATTCTTCACCTGAGAAGAGGCCAGTCCTAGCTACCTGCTGCATAGTTAAAGACTAGTAATTTTTTTATCCACAGCAAAACAAAATGCTGGGAAAGGGAAAGGACTGTGGGAGAAAAAGATAAGGATAAGAACAGGCAGTGTGCATGAAACACAGGTTTCATGAAACTCCGGGTTGGAAATGAGGAGACATTTCTTCTCAGAAAGAGCAGTCAGGCATTAGAACAGGTTGCCCAGGGAGGTGGTGGAGTCACCATCCTTGGGGGTGTTCAAGGAAAGGTTGGACGTGGTGCTTAGGGACGTGGTTTAGTGGATGATAGTGGTGGTAGGGTGATGGTTGGACCAGATGATCTTGGAGGTCTTTTCAAACCTTAATGATTGTATGATTCTAAGAAATTCAGCAAACACATTTGCATCTACAACCTCTTGAGATCCTGTCAAAAGACATGGGGAAAGGGAGTATGAAGTACCAGCTGGTATTCTGCAGCGCTTCATCATTTCTCCTCTGGCTCCTTCACCTCTCAATAAAGCCTCTTCTAATCGGGCCTTCACGTCTCGGGACTTCTGGAGTGCTTGGGTGCTAACTTTATCTGAGCTTTGTTTGCCCTGAAAGTAAAGTCAAAGCAATCACCATCAGTGCTGCCACCTTTGGACATGAGTCCAGGTTACACCACCAGAACCAAAGACAACAGGAAAGACTTGGACAGCAGGCAGAATATCATTGACTAGTATACAAAGGTTGGCACATATACTTAAAGGTTGCATATGAGGAAGGAGATAGTATATATACTGTTAATAAACACAAAAATGTAGCTCAGTGTTACAGAGTGAGGAATCAAAGCACAGAGATAAAGTTATTTGACCCATTTCTGATAGGCTCTGTCAGAGAGGGGAGTCCTGATGTCCAGACCCAACCCTTAAGTGAAGGGTCATCTGCCAGGACCTTGCTTTAAATGGGTAGTGCATAAAGAGAACAGCTCCAGTAGTGACAGTTCCAATTGCTTACATTCCTTCACAGACAAAAAATATTAGTAAACTGGACCTGTGGATAAATAGCCTTCAAATCGCCAGGATAAGGAAAATAATACAACCAATAATAAAGCAACTTTATAAGATGCCCTCAAAGGTTTTGACGGCATTATGCATGAATGCTGGTGTCAGTTATTTTATCTGAATTAATTTATCTATTCGTAGTTTAGATTAGACAAGAGCTAATTTAACACTTATTGATAACAAATTTCCCCTGGACAGCCAGAATGAAAAAAGAAAAACAACAACAACAATAACAACAAAAAAAGATCACCAGACAAACAAACAAAATACTTGCCAACAAAATCATGCTATGTTTCACTTACCTTGTACTCAAAGCATGAAACACAAATGAAAAGGAGGTCTAAAATCCTGTTCAGTTGCATGGATGGAAGGTCTGCAATCCATTTCTGTATTAGATTCTGATCAGCGTTTTTCATGATCCAGAGGAAACAAATCAAAAGATTGCGAGTGGTGTCAGGACCTAATGTGGCACTCTGTCTGTAGGGCTGGAAGCAGATAAGGTAAATGTCAGCTGGAAGAAGAAAAAGAAGAGGGAGGATATTCAAGTGAAGTAATGTTACTTAAATTTCAGTGGAGTCAAATCTCAAGGTTACGCTTCAGTAAGTTTAGCCTCTTTCAGGTTATACTAACTGCATTTTTAAAATCTATGCATGTGTATTAGTGACAGCAGGTTTAGTTGTATGTATGTGAAAGCAAGACAGAAGCACAGAACCACTGTTGCTAGATGACTGTATTTTAATTTCTTTAGAATAATGTAGGCATATATTCTATAACTGTTTGGTCCCCTCTTGCCAGCTGCATCAGCCAAATTGCACAGAAGATAAAAGCAATTACAAAGAAAAAGATTTATAGAGAAAAACTGCATGGAGCTACGACAGAGGAGGTTCAGGCTGGATATTAGGAAACGGTTCTTCACCAAGAGGGTGGTCAGGGACTGGGACAGGCTCCCCAGGACACTGAGGCTGCTGGAGTTCAAGAAGCGTTTGGACAACCCCCTAAGGCATATGGTCTGATTTTTGGGTGGTCCTATGTGGAGCCAGGAGTCGGACTTGATGATCCTTGTGGGTCCCTTCCAACTCAGGATATCCCATAATTCCATGAAAAGATGGATCTAGAGCCCTAATTCCATGGATTTAGATGAGACTGGGACTGGGAGGTGGAAGGGTGGGAGATGGGGAGTTATAGTAGCATTTGCTGATGTCAAAATGTGACTAGGTTGGGTGTGAAGATGGCAATAGGCACATAGAAGAAAAAAATGGAATCACTTATGGTGAAGAGGCAATTAGAAGATTGGAACAGAAGAGTAGGAGATGACAGGAGGAATATACATGAAGCATTCTTGGAGGAAAGAAGAAAACAATTTCTTATGACTTTAGTTATTAGTCACAAGAAGGGATACCAAGAAGGAAACATATGCAAGAAAGGAGACTGGCAGAGCCCTGGACATACCAAGGACGCCAGCGATATTCCAGAGCTCCTGAGGCTGAACTGATTCCCCGCAATGGCAAGTGCCACATTTTGATTGATTGCCCCTGCAGACTCTTGTTCTTCTTCTGGGTTTCCTGTGCGCCCCTTTCCACTGCGTGCATCTGAAACTAGATTTGAAACATTCCATTGGGACTTCATCAGCAATCCAGTTGTTGCTGCTCACATGTCACAGTCTTCCATTAGGTGGTTACCTAACAATACGTTTGGCACCTCCATCCCTGAGACTTGGTCTGGCTGATGTACTAACCAGCAAGAGGCACAGCATTAGCAAGATCGTTTGAAGTCACTCGCAAAAGATGTCAAATTGTTCAAACAAACACAGGGAAAGGAGATGTGCCCAATAATCTCCATGTGTTCGTGGAAGCTGAATTAAAAGCAAAGGCAGTAGCAAACACGAGGTTGGCTCTGAAGTTCAAAACCAAGCCAGAGATGCTCAGTTTCTGTCTATTCCAGGTGAAAGGACCAATGTGAATGCCATGCCTGAGCTTGGGGATATGCAGAAAGTACCTAAGTCCGCTAACACCTAACACAGGCAATATTTCCTGTAGGTTAAAGGACAAGCTTAATTTCAGTTATTTGGCTGCTTCTATTCCCTGCAAGTTCTTGAAATCAATTTTCAGCAAATAAAGTTAGTTATACCCAAGCTTCATAAAAATCTCATTTGATTCTGAGTGTCCATTTGTGTTTTGCAAGAACTGTTTCTCACAGAAACTAAGTGACCAGCCAATCTCAGTGTGTTCAGAACAAGATCAACAACCTCTGATATTGCAGGTATTCAAAAGAAAGGCACTCTAAAAACTAGCCGTATCGGTACACCTGGGCTTCTTCACTCTGACTCCTTTTCATCTGTGGCATAAGAACAATAATTATATTAGAAGAATGCAGTGAGACCTGATTAACCTATGTGTAAAAAATGCTTTAATGTTATTAGACTGGAACTGCTCAATAATACATTCATAGTATTAATTGTTTTGTCCAGACATCAAAATGCAAAATATTTTCAGAACCAGTGACAAAAGTATATTCTTCAAAGATTACACCTTTTTATTTTCTGTAGTCTTCATTATTTTATTTTTATGAAAGTGAAAGGTAGTTTTCCAAGTAGCAAAGATCGACTCTCAAATAAACAGTCAAATTGTTATTTTGAGCAGCTTCATATGAAGATACTTGTAGAAAAACAGAAGTACTTAGATAAAAATGTATTAAAAGGCTTAATAATATCGGGCAAAGTTTACAGTTATAACAGGTGATAAGAACATATTTCCTGACTGATAGTTAAACTTGCCAGAGATTAATTTTGATATCATGTTAATAACCCTAAAGAGCAATAGAAAAATGTGGAGGGTATACAATCCAATTTATTTAACTGTGACGTAATGCAATGTCCATATCAATCTTGTTTTCTTTCCTACTGTCTGTTAAACCTATCTGTATCTCAATATTTCTTGCAAACTCTTTTTGCAAGATTCTACAGACATATATCTCTGGTCTATTGTTTGTTCACGGGTGAGGACACTTAAATTTTTCCTGTCTTTAAAAATCCTGTTTACTTGGAAGTAAAGAAATATTCAACCTTGCTGAACTGTGGGGAATTTCAGCACTTAGGGTATACTTTTAATGCTTAAGTCACATTGTTTAGACAAGGTACTTAGAGTCTATCCGATCTAGTGGGAGGTGTCCCTGCCCATGGCAGAGGGGTTGGAATTAGAAGGTCCCTTCCAACCCAAACCATTCTGCGATTCTATGAAGAGGCTGAAAAAGACAAACGAATAAGGGTCTTACTTGTAAAATCATGGAGCTGTGGCAGTGAATCCAAAATAATACCAACCAAAGGGAGGTATAAAGCTGCAATTTTAATCTTCACCTCTTTTTTGGAGCAACGTGGGTCTAGGTCATGGGAACTCAGCAGGCTAAGGATAGCACTGACAGCTTTTTTTTGTACCTTGCTAATCCTGTTAACACAAAAAATAGCCACGAGCTCCATTAATGAATTATGCACAAATTATTTTTAGATCAAAGGTTTAAGAAACACGGAGACGGTAGAAGAAACAAATTAATACCTCAATATTCATTATATAATAACATCCACTCTGAGCAGAGAGCCATGTTCCCTGCAAAAGATAGCTGTCCTACGAGGCCAATTCAGTTCAGAGCACCCAAGTCTTTCAAAGCATCTCATAAAAATTCAAAATGGTGAAGAGAGATTCTTAAAGATAAGCATCAGACTCTGTACAAAGTTAATCTAACCTCTTAAGTTTAGACAAATGCAGTGGTGTTTTACAGAGAAAAGCAACTGAAATTTTAAGCTGTGATCTGTCTGCTTGCAAATAGTACTTTCTCACTCACTGAGATCAACATACCACAGATAAAGCAATGACTGTTTTATTGCTATGTTACAGAGTGACTCATTTAAAGATGGTGAAGACCATTCTTTTGTTTCCCTTTCTCCAGAATCAATTTTCTTCACAACGACTGATTTATTAATGTTTGTGAGAATGTCAGTAGCAGATATCTAAACATCCACTGCATTTTTATATGAACCTTTATGAAGGTTCATGCAGTAGTACTTCTTTATGGAGGGAGCACCAAATAAGCTTTGCAGGACTCACCCACTCTGTGCCAAAGACAGAAAATATTATTTCTCATAACTCCAGCCAACACTGCTATGATATATTCAGCGCATCCAGGGGATAAATAGGACTACCCTGTAGTTAAACTATGGCCTAGCCAATAGTAATAGTGTGACAATGTTCTATTCTAAAATTTGCAGATTGGGATACTCACCCCTCACTGTCTGCATCCAGCGCTGCTGACAATTCTGTGAAGAGTAAGCCAGTCAAAAAGTGCTGCTGACGGTATTCTGATGAGAGGTCAAACATACCAGCGATTTTCTGGTCCTGGAAACTAGAGCAGGAGCTAGAGTTCTGCAGAAGTATATTAGAAGTAGTTAAAGGATGATTACTGAAATGAAACTTTCTTAAAAATGTTGTAGGGACATCCATGTAGATTACGAAATATCCTACCAGAGAAGTACAGACATTAAAAGAAGTTTGGACATTTTGGAGGAAAATATCTGAGAGTGAAATAAAAAGCACCCATTTTTCAGTGAGTTGCTTGCTAGGATGCAACCTCATCCTTTCCATTCTGCACAAATCAGTAACTCATTTGACATTTTTTGAGACGTAAAATTCCTACGCTGTATTTATCAGTTTGGGTAGGAGAGAAAGTCAGAATTTTCTCCACATTCAGGATTCTACATTGCTCTTACTGTTGCAGAGCAGATGAGGTGGACTTTGGAAATCAGAAGCTCTGCACTCTTCAGCATCCACAATGTCTACCATGGAAGTAAGGTCAGGAAGGTTGTGTGAACAGTGTTTCCTTTCACCCTGGAAATCCTTGACTGAGCTAACTGTCAGCAGACATAATTTAGAGCAGCGTTCAAACTCCTGCAACTTATGACTATGACTGATATACGGCCAGTCCAGGAATGGAAAGTTACTGCTATATATGTGTTGTGAACTTTTTAGCTTCTCCAATCATAGGTGCCACAGGTCACCTAGAATGCTTTTATCCCCTGATCAGGTGAGCATAACTCTTAGACTCTACTCCACAGTGCAGCTACTAGGGTTTATGAGTCCGAAATTTGCTTTTAATTTATATTGTTCAATATTCTCTCCCAGTATTTCCGTCAGTCACCTGGGAATAGTCCCAGAAAACAAACATATGAAGTATCAGTATACCACATCATGGAAGATGTCTTCCAGCATACCGGATCAAATGAAACCTACATCTCTGAGTAGCCCCATATTTCGGATTCACATAGCTCCACCTACTCCCATTTAAACCTCAAGCAGACAAGCACTGGATGTGATTTGTTTGTGTGGTATAACACTAAGGTGAAGAACATCCACTTAAAGTGAATTTGGCTACTCTCCAGGAATTCTAAAAGATTTATTCACAAGGCCGCATTTCTTACTGAAAATCTAACTGTAGTTGGGTAGCACTCCTGCAGACAGATCAGAATTAGTGCAAGGGTGGTCAGCTATTGTATTACATCATGCAAGGTTCTCAGAAGCCTTATTTATTTGTGTAGTTGCACTTCACAAGTTACTTCTAAATGAAAAAAAGAGTTGATGCTGCTTGAAGGAAAATGATCAAATTGGTGTCTACCCTGCTCTGATTTCCTAGAACTAGTTGCAAGAGCTATGCTGATTTCCCCCACCCCCACAAGCAGTGTACCCCTGTTCTAGCCCTTTGACATTCAGGATTAGCATTAAGCAAAACTCTAAGGAAAATATATATAAGGAAAACCAGGAAAAGCTCTAAGAAAATATTATTTACTATTATTGACCTGTCAGAACCCTTAAGGTATGAGATGTAGCATATCTTTAGCAATGACACTTGAAGAGGAAACCATAAATTTGAATTGCTCCATTACTCAGAGAAATCACTGGCAAAGTCATAGCATATTCTGTACTACGGGGTGGGGAGGAGCCCAAGAAAAGAACACTGCTATTTAACACAGAAAGAATGATAATCCTTCTCTGCACAACACTACAGCTCAACAGAAAATTTTTCAATGATATTGAAAATTACAGTGGTTTAGTCACTATCTCACATAGTGCTAGCACCTTCATCCACTTGGACAACAGAAACTTCGGCTAGAAGGCAAATGCACTGAAAGTTTGCTGTGCACTGCCACACGCCAAATTTTCCATAATGTCTCCAGACACTGATACTGAAATACATATTTGTGGTTGTGTGTGTGTGGAATATAGGTATGCCTGTAAATGAGCTCTGTACCTTCAGAAGCATGTTCCTTTTAGACCTTGTATGTCTACCTTAACAGTCATTTTCTATTTATATGTTTCTAGAGAGGTATGCTGAAGAATAACCACAAATATATCTGTGCCATACAAATTTTAACTTGTGTGGGTTCAGTTTCACAGTAGCACTCCTTAGTCTTTACTCTTTTGCCCCTTTTTTTACAAGAGGGAGATTGTTCTCCCCGATTCAGTGGTGGCTGATTAATTCTAACCTAAGCAGCATAATACAGAGCAACAGAAATCTTTCCCTACATTCATTGTTCAGGTGAAGTCCACATAACATTGCCTGATGGATGCCTACCTGGGAGGACAAGGATGGGGAGGGGGATGCTGGAGCAGAAGCTGAGGTCATGAAGAAGAGGTTCAGATTGAGGTAGTGCTCATGGCTGCAGAGAATTCTCAGGAATTCCAGCCTCATGGAAATCAGGGTGGAGAGTGAATTCAGCTTGTTCGAGAGCTAGAAAAACAAACCAAAAAATGTGCCTCGTGACTGGTGTTTGCTATTTAAATTACCATGCAGTGAAATATCCTCCTTCCTGAAACAGCCCAGAATGCATTAAAATGCTCAGTGTTTCCCTGTACCTAACCACTGTTTCCATCCATTAGGTGGTGTTTGTTTGGAATGGTGGGTGATGCTTTTTTTCCCTTCTGGCTGACTTCCCAACTTCCCAAGAGACTGTCATTTATTTTTTCCCTCCCAAAAGAAAAACACATAATAATTTTTCCCTTTTCCATAACAACAAGATGAAAAACAAACAAAAATTTGTTGAGTCTGTGGCAAATTCATCAAAAGGCTGGCTAGTCAGCACACAGCACCAGTGGTCTTGTGATGTCCCTTCATAATAATACTGACATTAGTGGGATTTTGCACGTACTATAGGAAACTGGGGTGGCAGACACCTTGAATTCTCCCATCTCCCATTAGCTGACAGCTTTGCCTTGTTTTGGCAGAAAACCTGCAGCAGGTATATCAATTCACAAGAAAGAAGGAAAACCTTCCAACTCAAACACAACAAATAACTTCATACTATTACCCTGAAAACATAATTTATTTTTAATTTTTTGGAGGCTTGTTGTCCTGGTTTCGGCTAGGATAAACCACAACACTTGTAAAGGAAGAAGACAGAGGTGGATGATTTTGATTGAACCTCCCATATCTAAATCTTGCCTATAACAGCAATGTTTTAGTGAGAGACCAAAAGCTGCTCTATATGCTCTGCAGGCCTTGAGGATCACAAGGGCTGCTACTCAGGGATGTAAAAAAGGAAGGGAAGAAAAGTAGCCCCATGGATGCTCTGCAGCAGTGTAAGGTATTGCATTTCTAAAAGAATCCTAACCTCTACTCATTTTTTTTCCCGCAGACCACAAATCAAAAGAGTTTTAAACTCTCTGTATATGCAATAGGAAATAGGAAATTTACCTTACCCTTTAACACAACTCAAAGGATCCTGATGGATAAATGAATCAAACACAACAGAACACAAGACTGGCCATAAGCCAAATACAATCCCAATCACGCATGATGCATACCTGATTGCAGTAATGTTTGATGAGATTAAACACAAATCCTCGGTCCATTAAAGAAAGAAGATCATACAAGAAAAATGCCAGGCTGATATTAATTTTTTCTGCTTGTTCACTTTCCTTTAAAAAAATAAGGGGGTGGGGAGAGAGAATTACTGTTATGATTTACAAATGTCACGTAAAGGAGGAAGACTTTTTAGAATCATTGAAAAATACTGTAGGGGACAGCTCCCAGAGACATGTCATGGAATAGACTGGACAAATTGTTTCACTTCTCTAATTTACATGATCTTGTTAAAATTATGCAGAATCACTCCTGTAAATGATTTCTACTGTTGCTGCTTTCAGAGAGAAATTGGAATAGGAAGAATAACCAAGTTTATCTTTGCAAACCTTTGGGCTGACAACACTGAAATGGAATTTGAAACCTGTTCTGAACTACCTATGGGCTCCAAACTTGTATATGCCACTTTCTTTCTCTTTCTCTTTTCTTTTTTTTTTTTCTTTTTTAAATTGAACTTTTAACATTACAAAAAAATGTTTAGGTATTCAACGTATTCTTTTAAGATCTTAATAAAAATACTGGATATACTGATGGAATGCCAAGTATTTTGTTTAGAAATTTAATGTTTAAAACTGATCAGAAAAATATTATCTCTAAGATAAACCTGTGGGTTCTACCACTTGTTAACTAAACTCCTTTATATTTACAATTGGCCTGATTACCAGAGACACACAAAGAACTCCACGTACCCTCTAAAACAAGGGTACAGTTATTCCAAACATATCAGTTTAAATTATAATAGCTCAGTAGCATATGTAGTTCACCGAGAAGAATTTGTGGAGGTGCCTGAGGGGTCTGCACACGTTTTATGCTCAGAGCCCTCAGGTGGGTTAATTGAAGACTGACAGGAGATGACTGCAAAAAATGTTACTGCTGCTGTTATCTCTGACTAGTGAGAGCAGGTGTGCAGCACCTCAGGGTGCTTATGACTTACTTTTTCATTTTTCAACCTTTTTGTTGCTTTTCAGGAACATATATATATATACATTTTATGATATGAATTTACACTGCAAAATATTTTTCAACTGTGCTGAAAAAAAATAGTTTTCCACCAGCTTACAGGGTATTCTAAGCCTCAGTTCAATCTAACATGTCCAACCATATATCGAAACATACAGATTGTAACTTCGTGGGTTTAAAAAGCAGACAGGTATCAGCTCCTGCTGTTCTGTACAACTAATCAACAACCTTAATTCTGCAAACACTGCAGTAGGATTTTCATACGTAATTAGGCTCTGTATACTCAATCAAAATTGAATTGAATTAACAATCCATAAAAACCTGTGTATTTCTCATGAAGAAGCCATAAAATACTAATCTCTTGGTAAAACTTACAGTTCCATTAAAACATTTTAATGTAGCAAATTTTTATCACATAGCATAATAATAATAAAAAAAGTCACTGATGCCTAAGTGAACATTTCCATGAAATGCTTTTCCTGCACGTGGCTATCACAGTAGCACACCAAAGGATGGAGTGGAACAAAGGCTGGAAACTTCAGAAACAACTTTTTGGTGGACAGTGATGATCACCTCTACCATTCTCTCTCTCATTTGTCTGGTTGTGGCCCTTCACTAGTTTCAGCCACTTGACAGCACAGCTGGGCACAGGTGGAGAACTGGACTGGGGACCCAAGCTGGTTGAGCAGTAATTGAGCAGGTCAGCTTTCCAGCCTGGTTTGCCCTGTGGCAGAACATACTGCCCTGCCAGCACAGTGCTTTGGCAGCTCTGGGGCATGAAAATAAGCCAGCTGCAACAACAGAGTGAACAGAAGTCACCCAGTGCATATCTGTGGCTTTCACTTTATGTACTGGCCAATGGGGAGTGGCATCAGTGATGCCAGTTGACAGTAGTGATGTTAAAATACAAAGCGCATTTCATGATCCTTTTAGCTTCATAACCCATTATGTCAATGGAACGTTAAAATACACCAGGAGAAAGACTTACATGGGTTTTAGGGTTTATTTTTTGTCTTTGAGTTTCATGTGACCAATTCATCTTTAGAGATCTTTGGGGCTATACCACTCATGGCTGGGTTTTGCAGACCTCAGGACGTACACTGCATTCATGTTACAACCAGGGAAGTCAAATGTAGAAAGAAGCGCTATGCAGTAGGATTGCGGGTAATGAGAAAGGCGGATAAAAGGAAAAAGCTACACATGGGCTGCACCTTGATGTCCTACAACTGAACATAAAGCAACTCAGCTACTGAAAGAGGGAGTCCAACCTTTCCTGTCTGTGGGAAATGGGATTCCCTCCTATATCAAGACTACAGCCTCAGATTTGGTCTAATTCCTGTGACGCTCTTGAAGGTAAAACAGGATTAAATACAGCTTAGTGTAATGTAACATGATCAGCCATTATACTTATTTCATGCATTTACCTTCTGTGGTTTGACTAAAAGTGCAGCAATCTCTGAAGTAACAACGCTAACTATGGTGGTAATATCATCTTTGAAACGGTCAGAGAACCGGCTTCTTCGAGGGTTGTCCTGTTTCTCTATATTGTGAACATACTGAGCCATACTCTTTATCTGCAAAGAAAAAAAAAAAGGAAACAGAGATATAACAGAGATATAACTACTGCTTTAAGTTAGTCCATGGGAGTAAGATTCATAAGATTCCTTACTTCTTTCTCCCTGAATGTAGCCACCCTCATCTTCTCAGAGCCACTTGACAAATCCTACATTTATTGGCAATGACAACAGAGAGCTTAGGGCTCGATCGTAGATGGTCACTGATTCCTGCTCATCATCACTTGGCTGGCTGCTCTCGGCACTGAGGCTGGGATGACCCTTGCTGGTCCCCTGCCCCTGAAGCTCTGAAATTCTGCTGCTTGCACCTTCTGGCTTTCACGATGACAGACAGGGAGTAACACTTTCGGAGTTAATTCCCACTCCTTGATCTGCTCTTGTGTTGTTTATATGCTTTCAGTGGAAACCAGTATGTCAAAAAAATTTCCAGTGGCATCTGTCACCTCAGGGCTCTGTAAAACTGACTTTGGGAAGCCTTGCCACTTCACCTATGTTATTAACAAAGTGTAAGAAATGGGAGCAGTTATTCACAGAAAAGGAAGAACGGGCTCAGTTTGACATGTCTTTCAGACTTCTGTAGCTGTAGACCACTGTGCATTTAGTTCATGTGAGATTTTGGTGTCACAGGCTGTCAGTTGGGAACGGGAGTGAATATGGAGAATTTTTCACATGTACTTCCATTATCTGGAATTTTACAGATAATATCACAGATAATGTCACAGTGGGATTGAATAACTGAAGACATTGTGGTCCAACTAAAGCTGTGCCTGCTGTACATGCTGCATTTCACCGTCAACTTGATACAAAACACCACTGATATATCTTACCAGGAGTTCAAAGAAGAACCAGGCGTACTTGAAGACAGTCTCTCTCACCATACCCGTGCTGACCACCATCTGCAGTGCCAGCTCCTCATGGAAGTGCTAGATAATAAACACAAAGTGTTGGTAAATGGCTTTTCATCCAACTCTTCCTTCAGTTTCAACCAACCCCCAACACTCACACCTTCAACATCACTCATACTGGAGTCAGTAGATGGTTGGGGACATGTGGACATCCCGGTAGGATGAGAAGGTGGATTTTACTAAAATGCTGCATAAGGAGCATGATGGTAGCAAACAGGCTTTAGGATCCATTTTTCTGTGGATCCAGAACCTTGGATACCCAAATTGGAAAATGCCTTTGGTCCATTTTCAGCCCGTTGGCTGTGTGCCTGGCAGTGAGTGGTCACATCCTCTGCTCCCTCCTGAGTGTTGCTGTTTAGTACATTTGTGTTTCTTGAGAGAAGGTGTAAGTAAGATTAACTCTGTGGTGGGAGAGAAAGACACAGCAACAACCACAGCAGAGCATTCATCAAATTTTCAGTTGGACACCACTCTCTTTGCAGTGAGATCCAAACATAAGACTCACAGTCCCAATGATCTAAACTTTTAGGAAGCTCAGATCTGGACTAAGCATTTATTGTAGTGTTTATTGTCTGTTTCTGACACACAAAAAAATAAAGCTAATGAAATTCCAAAGGCTATTTACATTCAATAGAACACAATAGTGCAGACAAGATTCAGGATGGGTATGAACCTATGCTTTTTGACACAAATCAAACTGATAAACAGGAATAAGAAAGAAGTGTCTCTTAACCACAACAGAAATTCTGGACTGCTCACTGTAGAGTTTTTCCCCAGCTTCTTCATCCAAAGCTACTCCTGCTGATTAATGCCAAACATGAGATACAGCTCTGGAGGAATTAGCTATCTAATATGGTATCTTCTATGTTGTCAAAAAGCTATTTGGGGTTACTTACTCAGGATGAGGAGGAATTTCTTGGTTCTAAAAGCTACAAAAAGGGGAGAAGTAAAACATTCCTTACAGAAGACTGAGGTGGCAAACATGTCTGAATGCAATTTACGGTAACATGTAAAGGCAGGTATCCAAGGGGAAAAAGCAGTGAAAAAAGACAGAGGCCCTAGCACCTTGAGAAAGAGAGCAAAGGGAGGATTCAGGCAGGCTGCTACTTGTCTAAATCTGTCCCAGAAAAAGAATTTAAAGACTATGGAGGAGAGGCAGAAATGTTTGGGCAATGTTTACCCACAGATTCAGTATTCCACCACAGACTCCTTGTTCAACAAAACTGGTTGTTATTTTGTTCTCCCTCTCCCCTCTCCATGTGTAGAAGTGCTTATTACCAACACTGTCCCCAGAGACTCCAGGCTCCGTTAATTTGCACCCTCACACTTATTGGTATGCTACCTTTTTATTGGATGGTCTTGGATTTGCACAAACACTTGGCATATCATTTGTTCCTTCAATGTAGAAAGACATCCGACTGGAACTGTGATCCACAGGCTGAAGAGAATGGCCAGAAGAAATATATACATAATAAGCTAATACATAGAACGTGCTAATTACCAGAAAATAAATCAGCAGTGGTGTTTTCTTGGCAGGTAAATACAGATGTTCACCTAAACATCTTTTTTGCGTCTTTCTCTCCCACTGATCCTCCTCCCCCGAGGAGGCCAAAGACCACCTGAATTTGGCAGACACAGGGGAGCGAAAATACCAACACTGACATCATGTGCCCAACGTCAGCACTGCAGCTGTGTTTTGGAAGCTCTAAATTTCACCCTCGAAAGGTCCTTTGAAAGGTCCTTTAAGTATATTCGGTAGTTCTACATCCTAAATAAACTATCATCTGGGATTCTTCCTACCACTAAAAGTAATGACAATGTAATGGCAGTGAAATGGCAGTAGTCACTCAAGCATTGTAAATTGCTACATTTATCAATGCGATGAAGCTGTAACATCAGATGTTTTAACTGTGTATTATTTGGAAAAAAATAAAAACATCCTGAAATTAGGATGCTTCTGGTGATATATACAGTGCAAATCCAACTCTGGTTTATATGTATACATACATAAGAAGCAAATCCAACTCTCAAAGAGCAAATCTCGATTCTCAGCTCAGGTTTTGGCCCATACACTTCTCCAGATATTTGACTTCCTTCTCTTACCTTGGATGACATGATGTTTTTGACCTCCTCATCAGTAGCAGCCTGTGTGACAGTGATGTCAGGATTGCTGCAGCTTATAACTCGGCTCTGCAGAAGTTTGCTCCCCACGGCCACTGCAGAAGTACGCCCAAATGTGTAATAACGAGACTCCGACAGAATGGCACTGCCCCCTGCACCTGCCCATGGGGAGATGTTTGAACTAAGACTGAAGAACATATTTATATGAGACAAACGTGAGATTCACTGAGATCTCTGCTTGGTGCTGCTACAGCACCAGCAATATGAATAGCACAGAGCTCTCAAAAATCTCACCACCAACAGCTTTGTTAACAAATTACTTAGGCATTGAATAACAAGGAACAGACATTTTGTGAAACTACAGCTCATAAGGTGATTGTGTGTGCGGTAGTGAAAGTTTAAGAAGACTGAGTAGCAGCACTATTGTAGTAGCTCTTTCTTCCCTCTATCGCCTCTTTTTAATTTTTCTGTAGATTAAGAAAAGATTCACATGCCTAAACAGATAAAATTTAACACCATACTCAAAGTAGCCAAGAAGGCTGGTAGATTTGCCTGCAGGAATTTCACTAAACAGTTACCTAGTTTTCAGCTTCCCTATGGATCTTATTTTTCCAAGATAAAGATTTTCTAAGTATAGGCAAACTTAGAGGTTTTAGCACATCCTAATGTCTGCCTAAATGTTCCTTACGGGAGGTTTACATGAATATTTGAAAAAGACTTACATATCTTCAGTTCTCACAGCACAGCTGCTTGGTGATATGTCAATCAATACATAGCAATTGATCATATGAATCCCATATGTTTTAGGACAATAGACACCAACAGAGTCACAGAACCAGTGAATGGTTAAGGTTAAAAGGGACCTCTTGAGGCCGTCTCGTCCAAACCCCTGCTCAAGCAGGTATACCCACAGCAGGTTACCCAGGTCCCTGACCCGGTGTTTGAGTATCTTCAAAGAGGACGATTCCACAACTTTTCTGGGCAACCTATTCCAGTGCTCCGTCACTGGTACAGTACAGAAGTGCTTCCTGATGCTTAGATGGAACCTCTTGTGTTCCAGTTTTTGCCCTTTGCCTCTTGTCCTGGGCACAGCTGAAAAGAGCCTGTCTCTGTCCTTCTTTGCACCCTCCATTCAGGTATTTACAGAAATGGATATGAACCCCTCGACCCTTCTCTTTTCCAAGCTGAACAGTCCCACCTCTTTCAGCCTTTCCTCATGGAGTGATGCTACAGTCCCGTGATCGTCTTGGTGGCCCTCCATTCAACTTTTTCCACTACATCTATGCCTCTCTGGTACTGGGGAACCAAGAACTAGACACAGCACTCCATCTGTGGCCTCAACAGTACTGAATAAAAGGGAAGGATTATATTACTCAACCTATTGGCCAACATACAGGATTTTATTCTCTGCTGACATGCTTAATGCAATGGAGAAATTAGCAAAGCTTGGCCCTCTGCCACTTAGCAGTAAGTTGATTTGCATGGAAAGCAGTTCACTGATTTACAGGCCAGTAAGAAATTGGCATCTTAGGGCCATTTTAATTTTGGAGGAAATTTCTTTGAAGAAAGCCTCAGTTCAGGACGTCTTGCACTTTCATCTCCATGGAGCTACATGTTGCCTGTAGCCACAATGCATGCCCTCTGACCAAGACTCTGGATCTTAAACAAAGGACAGTGAGAGAGAGATCATGGGTGGCAAATCTATGTTGCTCTCTGCAGCACTCAGAAAAGTGATGCATCTAAACAGCGCTGTGCTTGAAAGGTATGTAGTCTGGGTATAAGAAGTTCTTTTTTGCTATTTTATAGGCAGTTGCCTATGTCTCAGAAGCAGCACACTTAGAAGCATGTATCAATAAAAAAAAGAATTCTTTTGCAACTATTGCATCAATATTACCTAGTTTGGCCACTTCTCTTTGAGGGTCTGGCAGACGAAATACATAGTAGACATAAGATGCCAGAAGGCAGTTTCTCCCATGCTGGTCTTTGCTCAGATCTTTGCTGTTGTGGAGACTGTTCACTATTGCAACCACAGATTCAAAGGCAAACTGCGAGAAGTTGGCTGTGAAACAAAAGGCAAGAGTTAATCTTAGCCCTGAAGGGTGTTACACAAATAGGTTAGGGCATTCCAACTAATTCATACATGCTTTAATTCTGTCCTTAACAAATTCACAGCTGCAGACAACAATTGTTATACCACGCCAGAATCAAACTGTATATAGACCAATAACCCATCTTCAATTGACCTACTTTCTGCTTCTCCACCAATTGGTGCTTCAAAAAGGCAGACCCTAACTGTTAATTATCATTTCTAGAAGCCTTCAGGCATTTCCTATAAAATACCTACTTGAAAGGCACCAATACTCATTCTCCTCCAGCTGACAGGGAAATACAAGCTACCAGGCTCTTCCACAAATAATACAGTGAATGACAAGTACTGATTATCAAAATGAGATAGGAAATCAACTGCACCACTCTCTCCAAGTATGCTCTCCTTCCAGATATAACATAAGTAATAGGCAGCTGGCAGCTTCAGAAACAGAAAACGCATGACTATATCATCTCTGTTTTTGTGCTCACCCAATTCTGTCTAAAAATACTTGGGCAGAGGAAGTGGTGCAATCAGCAGTGTCAGCTGTAGAATAAGTTATTTTGCCGGTCTTTTCCTTGCAAAGCAACTGAACTCTAAACAAAGTTAAACCACAATCCTGCTTCTGATATGTCTCTCCAAGTAAGTAAACAACTACAATTTACCTCTAAAAGAGAGGTACCTCTGAAAGTTTTATGTGTGGGGAGAAGAGGAGGACAGATAATCTAATCAAACCTGATTAAATTGTGTTGTGAAATTGTGTCTTGAGAAGCACAACTCCTTCTGAAGTGGACTACCCCAACTACTAAACCTGAGCCTTAGCAAGCTTTTCCACAGCCACATATTTAGTTTGCTTACACTACCATTCTAAGACCATGCATCAGTAAATACCTGTTTGGCCAGCTATGACCATGGGCTGTACAGCCAGCTGGAAAAGTTTATCTAGTACTAAATGTAAAAACAAAACAAGAGGTTCGAGGCGTGAAGAATTCAAACAGATAATGCTGAGTTTCAGTTCATGTTCCAGTGTAGCCTCTGTGATCTTTTGGTCCATCAGTCGAATGGGGAAGGTCACTTGACTTTCCAGAGAGTGGCACAGAGTGAAGAACTTCTCCAGGTGATTGTCCTGCAAATACAGTGCACTCACAGTTAACAAAGTTGATACAGGTCAGCCTGCTACTAGCTAAGCAGAGCCTGAATTACATCTGATATGTGGAGAAAAAATATTTTCGCCCTTCTGGCTTAAAGTGGTGGTTAGCTCTAGAGACCAATTTCGAAGTCAACTGCCACAACGATTTGTTTGCTTCTTTTCATCTGGCTCAAATTCAGAATGTGGTTAGCTCAGATTAAAAGCAGAAAAGCTAAAACCCGCACTAAAGTGATTGCTTCATTTCATGACAATGCTGTTCCTTCTCCCCGTCACATCGTAAGTTTATAGCTCCTCTGCTACCTGCATTTAACAGTCTCACTTCCAGCTACATATAAGTTATGTGCCTTATGAGTATGCCATACTTGTATGTAAGAAGTATGCTATAAAAGGGTAGCAGACCTGCTTCAGACACCGGATCTCTGGTTGTTTGGATGTAGCTATCAGAGTTAAACAGAATAAGAGAAAGAGTAGGAGACACAACAAAACACCAGAAACAATGCAATCTGTTGAGCTTCAAATCCCAACAAAAATGGGAAACCTCTGATTTCCTATCACATTTACATGACCAGATTCCTAGAGTTCTCATTCAGCACTAAGCTTGGGTCCCTAGACCACATGGCATGGGTGGCTGAGCTGCCTAAAGCATTTTGGCAGTCCAACCTGTCCCTGAAGGAGGGGAGATGCCATGCTTCTCTGCAGATGTGGGTTCTTTCCACAGCTATAAGACAGTAGGAACTTTTTAGCTGTTTTCAAACCTGTGTAGGCTTAAATGTCTCCAGTGTATAAACCTCCTCAATCAGCCTGGACATCTGAACTCTCTTTGAAATGAAACTACAACTGCATGTTGCTTCTGATGCATTACCTGGGTGTGAACAGATGAAACAGCTTGCACTTCAATATTGAAAACACCCTTGTGTCCTTCAACCCACTTAATAGGTGGCGTCTGTGATGGAACTTTCTGTGATAGAAAAGAAATATGGGAATCATTGTCCTCCTTTTAATGATCAAGCAGAAAGCCTGTTTACATAGGTCTGTAGGGTCTTCATGTGTTCACTTCAGATATCTAATTCAATGCCATACAGAGGACCCCAGTTAGGCATCTTCTTGCTGTTATAGACTAGGTGAATTAAAACTGATGCATTAAAGAGGGAAATGAGGAACATTTCAGCTGGATGCCTAGCATAGACAGTGTGAATGCACATCACCTGATGGGAATTTTTTAAGGTTAGAAGTTCATAGTTAATGAAATGCCAAAGGCACTCATTGGTGATGTGGTACCCATGGACAGTTTTTAAACCCATGGACAGTTTCTAAACCTGTGGAGAGTCTCCTGCTTGCCATATTTTACTCTGATTGCAGTTTTGTGCTCTAGTAACAGTACCTGATTCCATTTCCTCTCCCTTTCCCACATAGCTACAAAAAATGAGCAAATCATGCTGTGAAAGAAAGCAAATTATTAAACTGACACCCTCTAAACAGATGTATCACCGGTTAGACAATTTGCAATGATTGGTTTGGATTAATAACTTTAAAAAACACAATATAACAATTTAAAATAATAATAACACCAATGAAAATAATAACAACAACATTTTTCTCCAGAGCTTTCACCCTTTAAAGTACAAAAAGGGGCAATTGTCTACAAGCAGACACCAATGTTAGATCATAAAATACTCATAATGTTCTTCTACACTGGGAAAATATTATCTTTTTATAATTTTCTTTGTTACCTCAGGAGAATGAATTGAGTAGTGGAAAGGCAGCTTATCCAATGCAACAGGAAGACAATAATGTCCTGTTTGAAGACGATCATTTAGCAGAATTGGCAGCCACTGAAACAAATGAAGAGAAAATGCGGCAATATTCATGACTATATATGATTAGAGCTATTTATCTAATTTGTTATGGACAGTCGACAGAACAACAAATGAGATATTGACCTGAGTTTCTCTGCTCCAATCCATTCAACAGTAATTTGCATTTTAAATTCACTGATAGCTACTGTAGAAAAAATGTTCAAGACTGCTTTACAAACCAACTCTTTTGAAGAAAACAAACACAGAGATTTTAATGTGACATATTTTTCAAATAAATCCTATCAGAAAGATTTAATAGGGCCCATGTTTTTATTTAAAAAATAACTTGTCTTGAATAGGCTGATTTCTGGCTTTGAAGCAAATCAACAGAGTTAAAGTTTTGTTAGGGATAAATTGAAGGTTTTGCTAGGGATAAATTGAACATTTTGCTCAATGTCACCATGAGGATTAGGGTCAGAATGACCCATCCAAACTCTGTATTGATATCCGGACACAATTCTTTTTGCTCTTATTTAAATCTGAAAGAGGCTGTGCATTTGAGTAGCACAATGCAGACATATTTCGTATTTAGGTGAGTAGAAACCTAAAAATTAAGTCCTCGCCTATGTCAAGTCTTGCTTCTGAACTACAGCCTAAGTTACTTCTTACCAATACCATTGGAATTGGTGGAACTGTATCTGTCCACAAAAGAAAGCCCATTTGAAAGGATTCTTGGTACTGGAGTCAAAAACAAACACATACTTCACAACCAGAACAAATAGATAGGCTCTACAGTTCAATAGCACTAGGACTTTTTCCATTCTAAAGTATTATCATCATTTATGCTTTTCACTCATTTTAAAATCTCTCTAGTTAAAAATATCTATTGATAAAGAAAAATGTCAAAGAGATTATACTACAATATGTATTTCTTATGCTAAAACATGCTAGGTTCAACATGAAGATAAACAAAAGTGATAGAATTACATTTTGGCTTCTGGATTTTTTGTGATTTTTATTTTTACAAGGGTAAAGACCAGTTTTAAGATAAACTATATGCCATATAAAACTTAATTATATTATTTTAGTTGTTACCTCATGTATGAACATGTTAGATAAACAGCAAATAACAGTAATTGCTTTTTTTTTTTCCAGCAAATAAAACCTAACAGAATTAGGTGCTATACTATAAAGCACTGCTGTTGTAAATATTTAGGTGTATACTTAACTTCAGTTGCTTTGAGTTAATTCATCAACTTCAAAGATGCTTACCAATGTTAAGTTACAGGACAAGGATGTAACATAGCACAAGTTGCATCTGTATTTTTAAAACCTGTACGCTTAATGAACATATAAATATGCCTGTGTTATCTGTGAATTGACTATGAGGACCTTCTACAGGTTTTGATGTGTTAACACAACCAGAAAGGAAAGGTGTGACAAAATTCTTGACAAGCAAAGAGTCTATATGCACGAGATGCTCACCATGCCCACTTACCCCCCATACATGTACACATTTATATTAAATGAAACTTACTGAATACCCGACGACGGTTTCCACAGATGCTCCTTGCTTTGGCTGGCAGCTGATATGATAGAATGTGAACAATAGATGGTGTTTCTCTGTGAGTTTTGCTGGCAGTTTAATTTTAACTTCTTCATAAAAGTCAGGAGACCTGTTTAAAAAAAAAAAAAGCCACACACATCTCCAGAGTAAGTATGAGACTGGGCAAAAGGCATGTTTGCCAGTAGGCTTCCAGATGTTTATAAGAAAAGTATAGATACTGAAAACAGCTTCTGAGACAAGTTAAGCAAATGGGGTACACCCATCTCTGGACATACATATGAACTATCTACAGCTTTGAATCAGGGAAAAAGCATAGATGCAGAGTGTATCAGCTGGAATGTTTCAAGTATCACCCATCTTCTTACTTCCAAAACCATTCAGTCTTAATTTGGGATTTCAGCTGTTACTGTATAAAACCAAATCTTGAGTACACATTCATAAGAGAGAGCCCCTTCAGCTCTTTTGGATCTGTGAATTCATCAAAGTGAATGTTATTACAAAGTTGTGCTGCTGCTTCCTGCTCTTACTCCTTAACCTTCAGACTATGAATATTTTTGACTAACCTTTGACTACAGAGCTCCAAACAAAATAAAGCAATGGTCACTTACGCAAATGCGTGTACTAATCTAAATTAAATACTGACAAATACTCATAAAATATAAAAGTTTAAAATGGATTAGTACCATTATTCTTTAATTAACTGTGTAGGCTGAGAGTTATGTAAAGAATTCATGATTAATACATCTCATCTCATACAAATAATAAGAATGCTTACTTATTATGATATGTGATAGCTGTGTATATCTCCTGCACAAATTCTGGACCTGAAGATTTCCCAAAAATTACCTGCATTAAGAAGAAAAGTAAGTAACAGCAGTCAGATCTAAAGCATTTAATAGTTATCATCCTGTATCAATTTTAAGACAATATATCAAAGCTGAAAATAACCCTTCAATTTGATCTTTGCATGTTAAAACAAATGTGTTATTATCTGGCATCTTCCCCACGCAACATTCAGTGTAAAACACCAGGAAAATGGGGCAAAGGCACTGACTATCTTGTATTATATTGTCTAGTCATGCACTATTAAAAGTTAGGAACTGCAGAAATGAAGTTGTGATAAGCCTCTTGAACATTACCACATTGCCTTTAATCAAATGTTAAAATGCTAAATTATCTTTTTTAAGTTTGTTTTTCAGTTGTATCTTGATCGTTTAGGGTGAGATTCATCTCACCTTAACCTTAGAGGTCCACAGCTCCTTTATGTTTAATGGTGTTTGATTCACTTTTCTCATTTCAGCCTCCATGGTAAGGTGCTGGAACCCAGCAACCTTAAAGGGAGACCAGGGAAATAAGCTCAGACAAGGACATCTGTACAGCACAAGCCCGTATGTACTGAGGTGAAGCTCACGCTCACAGTGCAGAGTGATGCAAGACAAACTGCCTCTGTCCTAAATGTTCATCAAAACTTAATTAGTGATACAGGCAGAATTTAACAAAACCAACACTGCAGTATTGTGTGAAAGATAAGTGTTACATTCATACAGCACAGCTCCAGAAGAAGAAGAAATGTGGCTTCGGAAAATATTGTGCTGATGCTCTGATTTCAATTCCAGAGCTCAACTGGAGTAAGGAATGTACAACTGTAAAGTATGCACTGTGTTAGCATACTCATAAAGGCTGATCAGGTGTCAGTTCCTGCTCCAACATATTGCTGGATTAGGGTTCCTCAAAGTAATATTTCAATTCAGTATTTTTCCCTTTAGCACAACTAAAATCACAAAAGATGTTATCCCATGTCATTCTTAAATAGCCAATGACGTGGTCTGAAAGTTTCCCAAAAATTTCAGTCTGAAGCTGATGCCTACACGGCTAAAGCACTTCAAGCTTAACACCTGAAACTTAGTAAAATTGAGGACAGGATCCTATGATGAGAAATGTTGGATGACCTGAACACTGACAGCACTGCCTGCTTTTCTAGGAGTGCATTCATGTGCCTTAATACACAGGACGGTCCAGAAAAAAACTACCTAAGCTGCATGATTGTGCACCCGTTCATATTCACGTAACGAAGACTTCAACTTCTGCATGGCAGTGTTACATCATTTGCGTACACACAGTGCACATGGATGGGTTACACTGGATGGCAGAATGCATCATTCTTAAAAGGTCGCTGAGGCTCTGTGAATTTTACTGGCAGAGTTTCCAACATGGCATTGGTTTAATATAGCGCCACTCTTTCGAAAATAAAGTCGGAAGAGTTAGATAAGAGGGAGCGATATGCCCGTTTTCCACTCCAATGACAGTTCTTTCCTGGCATGGGTCAGGACTGCAGTTCTGCTTCCTGATGAGTTGACAAGCTTCACAATCTCTCTGATGTTTGCCTTCCTAAGGCCCAACTAGAAACTGTGGCAACATGAAGTAAACAACAAGTTGTCTCTTCAGTGACTCCTCAGGACTGCACCTAAGCAAAAGGTTGCTAAAAATGCTCAGCTTTTATTACCGGCATTGCACAGGATGGGTCTTCACCGCACATAAACTGGATCTTGATAGTAATGTTTCTTGCAGAAGCTGGTCGGTTAGCAAAATTCAGCCTCTGAGGGTAAACGTAGAGGAGATTTCTGAAAGAAAGAGAAAGAAGAATAAAATAGGCAAATGGCAAGCTTTTCAAAATGAAGTGCACAAACTTGCTTTTACCTTCTCTCTCTTTTTTTTTTCTTCTCACTTCTCTTTCACTTCTTTTTTCATTTCTCTCCCTGTCCTTCAGTCCCACCTATATAGTGAAAGCTTTGCAGAAACAATTTTCCAAAAGTTTGCATGGAAAAGATAAGTTCTTTCTGTGACATAAAACATGTTGTGTTTAGGGATTCTAATTTCTAGATAGAAATGAATGAATAACTCTGCCTGATGTAATAAAAAGTAGGAATCTCTCAAGAAAGCAGCTCCCTTCTCAGCTACAAAGAATCAGATTTTGAAAGGGGAAAGGAATCACTCAGAGGATCACAAATAAAACCAACAATATACACTCCTAGATTACAACACCGAAAGCGGCGTGTTTCTAGATTATGCAGATCGAAAGGCAGTGTTGATAATGCTGAATAAATATAAACAAGAAATTTAACCTGTAATTCTAGAAACTGACTAGAAATGAGCTTCAGAACTCATTTTTTAGTAAGAAATACAAACAATTCTTTAAAACACATCATACATTACTAGCTTCTGTACCCGGACAGATTACTAAACTTAAAACGCACCATTAATTTCTGTGGGCTATTTGGCAGCACAGATGGTCTTCTGAGTTCAAGACCCAAGAATTCTGACAGAAGAGTCAAAATGAAAATACAAAGCTTTTTCTCCACTGAAGTCTCTGGAAGGTCTGAGATTTCAGCTAGACCTGAATTGTACACATTCTGGAATCACAACTATGTCTATTTTATGAGTAATTAAATAGCCATTTTGGCATAAGATTCTCACGCTTTGTCCTTATAGTATAAGAAATAAGATGAATGTTTGGTGGAAGCATGTCGGCTTCCAACAAGCAGTACTCACGGACTTTCACCCTTGCTTTGTGTCTGTGACAGTCAGAAACTACACACAAAGTTTCCCTGTCCTTATCACAGTACCTTAGTGCTATTGTCAGCTGCAATTGTGTGGAGTAGCTTTGGAGAATATTGTAATTAAATCAGATAGTCCATCTTCCATTTGTTGTATTCTAGGACATGGAAAACTGTGGTTTGTACTCCTTATTGTCATGTGCCAGAAAGTGACAGTACTTTTCAGTTACATAGTTCAAGCTACTGCACCAACCAACATACGCTACATGAGCCATGGCATGTCTTAGCAAACAGACCAGTACGTGACTTGCCTTTGCCTTAGTTCAGCATAGCACTCCTGGCTGCCACACTAATGTGCTTTCTTCCTTACCTTCCTACATGCACTTTCTGCTCTACCAAATTCTTTCCAACATGATGTTAGGAAAAGCTAAGTGAAAGTGAGAAATATATCAGTAACCTCCACTGAATTATGTCTGGGGAATGGCATATTAAATGAAGGATATTATCAGCATTACAACTGTCAGAGATGAAGAAATACATATAGGGGAGGGTGCATAATCCAGTTGTTGCTTCATTAATCTGCAGCCCAGCAAAAGATGTCACAAATCCATATAATGTCCCTGAGCACTGTATTTTACATTTAGATGTGACTTGAGATGAAAGATATGGAAAATCACAAACAAACAGAGCTCTCTGCTGACTCTGCTGACAACCAAGGAAGCATTACTCCAGCATGTACTGTACTGAAGAGCTAAAGCTTATGCCATTTATGCTCAAGCAGTTTTAGGGACCTTGCTTACATGTGTATTAAACCTGAGGAAGAACAGAGGCAAACACTGATTCTGGGCATCCTGAAGAGATGAAAGTGATGCCTGACTCTAAAAGTAGGAAGCTGGAAAGATGATTGAATGAGGTTTCTTCACACTGCAATAGGGACAGGCATGAACAGCAGATCCTTTGCTGTCTAGTCCCTAGAGTGTTACTACCTGCCAGCATCAGTGCCCTCCAAAAACCACAGAGCCTGGGCATTTCCACACAGCAGTTAGCATGCCTCTAAGGATGTGGTGAGCTCCAGGAGGCATCATGACCCCCTTGAGGCTCTGTGCTGAGCTGAAGTATTCAAACAACATGCCATAGCAATTGCTTTCAGATAGTGTAATTAAACTTCTCCTCTCAGTCCCTCAACAGAAAGAGCAAGGGTCTATCTCCAACCATAGCCAGAAGCATGCACAAAAAACAAAAGAGCCATCCACAAGTCAGTAGGCATCTACAAAAGCCATGGCAGAACACTGAACGCCAACACTAGAGTCCCAAAGGATAACAGGGTTCTGGGGGAGGTACTGATTCAGACAGCTTCTCTGGGTCTGAGGCTGACCCAGCAAGGACTGTAAAGTAAAAGGCTGTTTCAGGATGGGAAAGCTAAGGGTCCATACAGCTTGACACAGGACACAATGCAACAATTCTCAGTTGAATTTGCTGACTTTTCTATACTTTCATGAGACTTAGCAGTGATGATTTGATCACTTCCTATGGCCAAAGCAATGCAGACCAGTGTTTTGTCAAAATAAAATCTATGCATACTTTTCAAGACTGTGATCTGACAGAATTTTTGTCTGTAGTAATTTGCTGTGTATTATATGTGTGATATAAGGAAATCTTTCTTCTTGCTGTTACATATAAGGTTTCAACAAGTGCATCTCAAACTTCTTAGACATGTTAATTGATGACTGTACATAACAAAAGCCAATTTATTAGCAAGCAGTCACTACTGATAAAAACTACAAATTGTGTATAAGTGTACAGAGACTGATCAATCAGCATTGCTATATGCTACTTATGGTATTGGAAACAAAACCTGATACTCTCATTAGTTATAACTTTCAATCTTTGTGGATTTCTCTTGTTCTATTCTTTCTGGGGGAATCTTCAGAAAAAAAAATGGTTGAAACAGAAAATGTAAATCAAAAATACTGTACAGAACTACTGCCCTTACCAGGCACTGACTAGAACAAACGGCATAATGACAGAACTTCAACATGTCATATCCCAAAGGTTGTATATATATATCATATATTGTATATCTTAGAACAATTTTCTTCTAATTTGGACAATAGTTTGAATATTTTTTCTCATGTTGCTGAAATTAGGAAGTATTAAAGAGCCAGTGGTCGGACCACATTAAATTTTGAGTGAGAGTAATTTTCAGTTTAGTCTGTCCATTAGTACCGTTGTGAAAACCTTAATAAACATTCTATTAAATTTTTAGTTAAAAAAAAAAATGTTACCAGAGGAATGGAGTGAAAGGCTGACTCTTAACATCAGATTCCTGAGGATTCAAATCACATCAAAATTATGAAAAGAAAGTAGATCTTCCTAAGCTTAGATGTAATCTAGAGCTTAGAGTCAAGGCAGACAAAAATCTTAACAGCTTTCTCTCCAGAACCCAGATTTATTCTATATACATCATTAAACTGACTTCCTGTTACTTCAAAAATTAAATATTACAAAAAAAAAAAGTAGTCAACCACATAACGTGATTGACAACCAGGACCAAAGACAAGTAAGTGAGATGATGTGAATCATAAAAAGCACGAAGAAAATAATGTTACTCATCATAATAATTTTCTAGTGTTCAAATGTAGAGAATTTTCTGACCCACAATTCTCTACTTCACATTTTCTTTTTCAGAAGTTAGTCTTAAAACAACTTTAAACTTTTTCAATATGAAAAGCAGAGATTATACCACCTTCTGAGGTCTCTACCCTCACATTGCAGTCCTCTGCCATAACTAAATCCACTGCTCCACTGATAATAACCTCACCTCCTTAACTTCCCAAGTAGCAGTGTTATTTAAGGGGATAAAGTGAGTGGATATCCACCAGGTATTGACTATTACAATATGAAGACACTGTAGTAACCAGATGGTAGGTCATACATAAGGCATAGCCCTGTCACTTGACTGAAGTATGAAAAATTGAAAAAGGAAGATAGCAACCATGACTTAAAGCTGTATTTCTACATCCATTCACCATCCCAGAACCTGCAATTCCTTTAGCTCTGTAAACCTAGGTGAAGTTCTACCTCAAAATTATTTGTAGTGAATCCCTGATAATTAAGGACATACCAGATCTTTACATGACAGTCAACCTACTCAAAATATGGTGGTATGGTTGACAATTGTGGTGGGATAATTTTGGCTTTTAAAATTTCATTTGGAAACTTAAAAAAACCTTAATGGTGGCCATAGGATTCAGCAGTAAACCTAGCACAGAAGAATTATGCAGCTAGGAGTCAACAAGTGGAAGCTGGATTTGTCTAAATTGACTTGTGGATTGCATTCACCACCACCACCTCCCCACCCTCCCCAGATCCTGATCTGGGAGGCTAGAATTTATACTGACAAGCTGCAATGCTCCTCAGTGATACCTCTTCTCTAAACTGCATGCCTCAAGGTATCTATAAAGCAAGAATAGAAACGTATTGAGAAAAATGATGTGGTCTCTGCAGAAAGCCCTGCAGAGCTAGGCTAAAGAAGTCATCTGTCTTACCAAATGGGAAGACACCTACTACTACCACCAGTAATCCAACATCTTAACAATTCTCGGGTGAAGTTCAAGCATGTTCATTTTGGTGGAAAGCAAATGGTCTGAAGAAGAAGGCACAGTGTCCTGAGGTCAGCAACAAGATCTGCAGGCTTGCAAAGGAATTCTTTCAGTTCTGAGAGTCCTGGCTGAGAGCTCTTTACAATAGAAACAGATTCAGTCAGTATCTCTCAGGCTCACACTACTGAACTAGGGTTAGTATCAGTGATCAGAGTAGCTTCATTATTTCTCTCCAACACCTTCACACAAGATCACAGTATAAGCCATGGCCTGATGAAGTGGAGCTGCAGCAAGACCAAAACAGTGAAGAGGATGATTCCAATCAAAATCATCTGGAAAGGTAGATGCCTCATAGTAGTTGTTTCTTTCATGTTTTCAGTATAACTTCTCTCTTGTGAGGATGGTGAGCATTTGGTGTTGCACTAACTAGTAGCAATAATAATAAACGAGCAGTTCAATTTTTCTGGGAGTGCTTGACAGAGCGCTCTTATCTTAACATCCTAGAGTAGAAGCAATAGTCATACCTTTTACAGGACACAGAAGTGGGAAAAAGAAATAGCCTCAAATTTTGGGGAATCAAACCACAACAAATTCCCAGAACTGACTGAACATAATATACAAATATTAGTGTAAACCTTCTGACGTTCCTGCATGATAGGCATCTTGCTGTGGATGTGACCATGCAGTTGGAGAATATGAGATATAACCATTAAAACAAGGTTTTGCAGAAGTCAGTGACAGAATCGGAACTGAATTTAGGAAGAGCCATTCAGTCCCACATTTCTTATACTTTAGGATTCTGCTTGGACTGAGATACCTACATGTTAAATCCATGCAGTCTTTAATTCCTGCAGGTCTCTGGAAGACTCAATTTTACTTGCAAAAGACATGAACACTAGTTTCTTTGGAATACATTATGAATGATTTACATTTACTTTCTGTTAATTTCAAAGCTGACTTCAACAAGATTTTCTTGCTGATAGTGTTCTTTTGTTTCCACACATCAGACTGAAGAAATAATACTGAAGCTGAAGAACAAAGGCATCAAGAATAAAACATCAGCTATGTTTGGAGGCAAAACACAACATTTAGGTAAGATGTGACACTATATGGTAGATTTTAAATAGTATAAAAGTGCTATAAAAAGTAGTATAAAACAGAATGTGAAAACAAATATTATACTAATGATTTCCATATAGAGCAGCTATTCAAGACACCAAATTGTCAAGATTTGGTTAAATGCTATTGCATTTCAAATCACACTTGCTTAACAGCCAACTCAAAACTGTGTATTTATGAATCTAATTTATGATGTTAAATTACAATTACCCAAAATGTTTTGAACAACCCCCAAAACCCCTCTAATTAAAGTACTTGCTTTTTTTTTTTTTTAATAATAAAACACTTTTCTTTAGAGGCTCTGCTTTCATCTGGAAGTTTAGGCAAATACATATTTTATTCAGATTCTCTGCTCAGTGAATATGCAATGATTACCATGCCATGGTGGCATGTTTTTTTCTGTGCCAGTACTATATAACTAATGAAGATTGTCATGAAAAACAAGCTGTCTATGGGAGTGGGGCCTGTGCTCCCAGAACGCTGTTTGTGAAGTTTTTATCTTTATTGTTTCTGCTTTGTTATACAGTATTTGACAAAGTCATTTTTAACTAAGTAATAAGCAGAGGAAATTTTATGAAACCTTCCATGAAAAGTCTTACTTCCCCCTCCAAATCTCATCAATCATAGGCTCATAGAATCATTGAATCATTAAGATTGTAAAAGACCTCCAAGATCATCTGATCCAGCCATCACCCTACCACCAATGTCACCCACTAAGCCGTGTCCCTAAGCACCACGTTCAACCTTTACTTGAACACCCCCAGGGACGGTGACTCCACCACCTCCCTGGGCAACCTGCCCCAGTGCCTGACTGCTCTTTCTGAGAAGAAATGTCTCCTCATTTCCAACCTGAGCCTCCCCTGACACAACTTGAGACCATTCTCTCTAGTCCTATCTCTGGTTATCCGTGAGAAGAGGCCGACCCCCAGCTCCCCACACCTTCCTTTCAGGTAGTTGCAGAGAGCAATGAGGTCTCCCCTGAGCCTCCTCTTCTCCAGACTAAACAACCCCAGTGCTCTCAGCCACTCCTCAGAGGACTTGTGTTCCAGGCCCTTCGCCAGCTTCGTAGCCCTTCTCTGGACATGCTCCAGGGCCTCGATGTCCTTCTTGTAGTGAGGGGCCCAAAGCTGAACACAATACTCGAGGGGCAGCCTCGCCAGAGCCAAGTATAGTGGGACAATCACTTACCTAGTCCTGCTGGACACACTTCATGATCCAAGCCAGGATGCCGTTGGCCTTCTTGGCCACCTGAGCACACTGCCGGTTTGTACTCAGCCAACTATCCACCAATATTCGCAGGTCCTGCTTTAGTAGTAATAGGGGAATCACAGAGCATCATTTACCTACAGTCTTTCCTCACTCAACACTAGTCAAAGATGGGTGGAATGACTACCATAGAAAAGCCTCCAACTAATGCTGCAGACTGCAGACTAGAGCAAATCTGAGCACACTGCCAAGTGGTGTGCAATTAAATGAAATAAAACAGCATAGAAAAGCTTTTTTTCCCCCCTTCCCTTAAAAATCCTGTAAACACTAGGCACTTCTCCTATCAAAGCACAGACTTTCCATGCCTGGTTAAGCTGAGTTACTGCTGAGATGATGGGACTTAACCATCCCTTTTCCTCAGAACCAACACCTCACAGGGGCAGTAAGCATCACCATTTTCATTTATACTTCACAACAAAATAAAATGATAAACAAACTTTAAATTATATGTTTTTTCCTATTAAGAACAGAAAGAAAGGTATTGAAAGAAATAAATCTTGGAATGTTTTGACATTTTCAGGGAGCTATTTTTATTAAAGAATTGTAGGTACACAACAAAAAGAAGTGTTCAGTTTCTCAATGCACAAAGAAAGTGGGCTGGCTGATCTCTCTGGCATAAATCAGAAACAGAATCACCTAAAATAATGGCATTACACCAGTATAAAAACTAGCAAAAGCCAAGTTCAAAGAGTACTACAGAGGACTCTGCTTTTCCTACAATAGAGAAAAAACTATTATTCAAAAAGAAAAAAAAAAGACTTTTTTTTCCCCCCCTCAGGTATCTTACACTGGAAAAAGAAAGACAGACAGACAGATAGAAAAGAAAGAAAAGAAAGAAAAGAAAGAAAAGAAAGAAAAGAAAGAAAAGAAAGAAAAGAAAGAAAAGAAAGAAAAGAAAGAAAAGAAAGAAAAGAAAGAAAAGAAAGAAAAGAAAGAAAAGAAAGAAAAGAAAGAAAAGAAAGAAAAGAAAGAAGGAAAGAAAAAGAAAACTAAGACTTTGCATCTCTTTTAAACATCCAGGCAACAAACTGAAGGTAGGTATTTCATTAGTATTGTCTGGACATGTGCAGAAGTATTATTATCTTAGTAAGATCTTACCAGACTGTATTTTTAAAAGCTTTTATTGATTTGTTATTCTAATAGTTTTCTATATGTAACCCTCTCCTACGTTCACGGTAACACATTAATAGGAAACAGCTAATAACTTCATCCATTTTTCATTCTTTTAATACCTAAATCCATAGCACTGGTAAATAAAACTGGTTTGTAGACTTACAGTCAAAATTAGGAAACATTAAACTGACTTCAGCACACCAGCAGGCCGTCACAGTCAATTCAGTTATGACTAACTGCTAGCACATTGTTTTATGAAGCTATGGTTCTACTTCTATGATTCTATGGTCCTTGAGTTAGAGGAAAGATAATAAAATAACATAAAAAACTTCGTATCTGGCTTTGTTCAAGTTCAGAGTTAACTTCGTGGAGGGTAGCTTTGTCTCAAGCAAGGAGGCTTGGATGGCGATTAATTTAAACAGATAATTGGCTTATACTCCCTATCAACACTTATGCTCACCAAAAGGAGCACTGTTGTGATTGTGTATATGGTGTAGGAAAAGCATCTCAGACACAGCTAGGTTATTCTAGCTTGTAGGAAAAGGAGGTGCTTTCAATGTTGCTGCACAAACCCAGGTGCTACTTCCTGGCCCCACCAAGTCCGCATTTTTTAAGGTTTGCAAAGCTGCCTCATTTGACTTTCTGCGGAACTATTTCTGGAGTTCAGAATTATTAACTATTTCAGCAGCCTTTATAGGCAACTCCCTGGTCTGACTCCAAACATGGTTGCAGTCACAAAGCTGTCAGAACACAACCTAGCGTTCTGGCGTTTTTTTTTTTCACCTTTCCCCCAGTGTATTTAAAAAGCTGTCTCCAGGGTTAAATCGAGATATTAACTGATTGAGTTTACAGTTTACAGCATAATACTAATTATGGCATGCCTGTTGTGTCATCACCATTGATTCATTAATTGAGGTAAAGATTACCTAAGGCAAATATACTAAATAGATCTTCTCTTTATTACTTACTACTAGTTAGGCAGGACAGCATCCATTTTGTTGCCACAGCTTTTACTTAAGGTGAAAATCAAAACAGAGCTCAAAAAAAATCTGAACAGGCTATGCATGCTGGGTGTGAACAACTGCTGAGCAACAGCAAGAGTTTCTTCTAATATGGACGTGTTTATGCAACACAGATGCCTAACTACTGAAGATGTGTGGAGACACACCAACTTGCTTCTGGAGATCCACAAATTAATTTTTAACATGGTGACTCTGGTATTCAGGATGTCTAGCTGCAGAAATTTACCCTGGTGAGAATTAAAGAGAATATTCTGTGTGAACTCAATTCCCTTTCTAGCTCAGGAACTCACAGTGGTTGCCAATGCTTTTTGTTTTCAAAAGCAAATCTTTATACACTACATGGCTCAACACTGGAGCTAGAAAGTGCTGCTCATTTTTGGAGACAGACAATGAATAGGAAAGTTAAAACTTCAGCCTATTTTTTTCATTAAAAAAGTGTTTTTACTCAAGTTCATTTACGTTTGCATTTTCAATTGTATAAAAACTACCACTGCTTTTCTTCCATGTTTTCACTAACAAAATGGTCACATGAAAATATTTTTTATCTGTAATACTGTAATAAACACCTTTTGAATTACTGTTAGTTAGCTACTTCCAGTATCACTACTTATTAGAACACTATGCTGCACAAACACATTGAAGCACATTCTTTTGATACCTGTTGCTTCTTGGAGACTCAGGTATGTCAGACCACTAAGAAATGCTACTGAGTATTTTAGTCTTCTTGAAACAACCAGAACAGATTTAATGAAATAAATGACATAGAGTCCTTGTTCAAAGTGAAAAAATACACAGAGCTACACATTACTTCCTTAGATGGCCAGATGACTCAAATTAACAGTAGTAATTATCAAGCACAAATATCTATGAAAACTATGAATATTAAAAATAATGGTAATTGAAATAAACACACAAAAGGGAAGATGATTATATATATTAAAACGTATTTTATATATATATAATATGTCAAATATATATATGTGTTTGTGTATCAATTATATATATATGTAATATCTATGTCAATATATATACGTCCATTATATATATGTCAAGTCAATGAAAGCTGTTAGGTTTTTGGACATTTTAGAAATATTTTGCATGGGACAAGGTAACTACATAACTAAATACAGCATCCAGCAGGTATCTTACCTTGTAATGGCTAACAATATCAAATCATCAGCATAACACATAGTTTTAAGCATTTAAAAAATATTTCTGAAAAAATAAATCACAATTATCTTTGCAAATGGATCTTAAGAATTAAAGAAAAATAATCTTACCTATAAATGGTATGGGGAACATACACTTCTCTAATTGGGAATTCCAAAATCTCTTTGTGAGGACGACTACGGTTTTCTGGAAATGGCTTCACTGGTAGTAATTCTGGTGTCAGGCAATAGCCGAGGTTTTCTGGAGCTGGGGAGATCTCCAGTTTAAGTGTTCCTTTAAAGAAATCATATTTCAGCAAAAAAAAAAAATAATCAAAAATAACTAAAGCATAGAAATAAGCAGAAGTAAGAACTGGATCTTTGGTTTGAGGCCTACATAAGAATAAAAAACATGCATGTAGAAGGATACACAGCGAGCTGAAAAAAGGTGCTGTCTAGCAGAGTTCTGTCGCTGTCTATGAAGATTCTGCTTTGATTAATATCTGCCAAAGTAGACACCACCCAACAGGAACGACACACTTGCTGTGTGGTCAGCAATTAAATGATTACTACTGATAACATTGACACAAAAATTAACCAGGCCTTCAATTTAAGTTTTGGTAAGTGAAAACTTTTGGGGGAACACAGACTTGTCATTTCTGGCTGTCAGCTAAAAAGGCAAAAGAAGCTTTGCACTCAGTTCGTGTTTTCTGAGGTTCCTCTACAATCCAGAAGAGTTCAAGCCATAATTTATGTAAAAAGTGAAAATCAGCTGGTCAGGTGTTTAAGTGTAGCTAAACTCTATCTTCACATCTCTACTTTGTTAGCTAACACTGACCCAAATACAAGATGAAATATGTACACATTTTAATCTCCTTCTGTAAAATATGACCCATTAAAAAAAACTGCAAGGAAAATCTCCTTTGAAAGCACTGTGTTCAAACAGCTTGAATAATAATAAAAGGCATCCAGTAAATACACTGTAAATTAGGGAGGAAAGCAAATCACTGGAGAGTATCAAGCTAAATATGAATCTTCATACCCACTCATGTGGACCTGAGGAACCCAGAGAGTTCCACAACAGTATGTTATAGAGTTTAAAAAAAAAAAAAAAGTTTATTATATTTTGGGGTTGGAGTTGATAGAGCAATTTAGAGGAGAAAAGTACGTATATTCTATTCCACCCAAAATGGATTATGTACCTGGTAAAGTCTTAATTCTTCTCTGCAAGGAAGATGATCTTTTGAAATCAGCTAAAAATTTGAACAGATCTTCATCACTAAGCCTGTCACCTTCCTACATGAGAAAGACAAAAATCAGTATTCTTATAACAATACGCCATGACACTGAGAAAAGTTTCTGAGTGAAACATAACCTTGAGGCATCCAAAGCAGGTGGGTCGCTGCCAACTCAACAGCAATTATCCTCTGTACCCCCACTAACATCACTGGGTAATTTTTCCCAACACAGCTCACATGACACATATGAAATATATCTTAGGCAATCAGAAATAAAGAGCATCTTGTACCTGTTTAAAGAAGGTGCTGAGTGTCAGAGAGATTGTTTTGAAGTTTGATGATGGATAATTGTCCTCGGAGCTGAGACTTCTCTCAGAAAGTCTTCTCGCCTGTAGCAGTGTTGCCTTCTTGTCACTAGTTGATCCTTTCCCTTCAAAGGGAAATTAAATAAAATACCAGCTTGCTTTGTATTGCTCCTCTACAAAGACTATAAGGATACACTAAAAATTCACGAGTTCCTGGTAACGTCAGAGGACAGAGAACAGTACCTACTACCTTTTGCCTGTATTTCCCACTACTCGTATTTCAGACTATGCGACATAATGGAATGCCAGGACACACCTAGTGTGACATTATTTCTGCTGCAACGCACAAGCTTATTTAAATTTTTATTTAATGGGTTTTATAACCCCCTTTGGTCAATGTTGGGTGCAGCTTAAAAATATCACTTGTACACTCCAGAAACTAAGTATTTTGATTCCTACGTATTGCAGATGAACTCCATACAGTAAAGACACTTTCTCTACTACAAAGCTAGTGTTCAACCAAAATTGAGTCTAAAACATGGAAGAATATTTAGAGTACATAAAAATACATAAGCAGAGATGAAATAGTGAGAATATTAAATTGTATTTGAAGGCTGAGAAGGTGTGAACTTGAATCTGTCAGTCATTCTTGAGGCCAGAGTGAATGACATTGTTTCCTATGGTCAAAACCACCTAAGAGTTGCTTTGTGTTAGTTAGAAAACTTAGATGACTACCATTTAAACCTTCAGTCTCAGGTATTTCTCGTTCAAGTGTGGAAACATTGAAGAAATTAGTTAGGCTTATGGGAATCCAGGCGAACGGCATTCTGTATTTCCCCAGCCGCTGACAGAAGGATTCAGCTTGTGCTTTCAGTTTTTCAATCTTTTCTTTTGTCTAAGACAACGAAAATAATGAATGTGTTAAAAGCAATCAGTTAGTTTAACTCAGTAATGAGAAAAAAAAAAAAAGAAATTTACAGTTCAGTAAATTGCACTCTTATCTCTTGTGTTTTCTTGTTACGTTACTGCCAGGATCATAGCTGTTTTAATTTGTAATTCACTTCCCATTTCTTTTTAACAAGTTCATTTTTATTATCAAAAATGAGTATGCAGATCTTCTTGCAGTGACCCTTATGTCCATCATGAGCAAGCACAATAAAATGTTAGCAGGTTTAGTTCCTTCAACAGATACACAAACAATATTCTACTGAAGGTGATATCTAAAAGGTGAGAGATGTGGTGGGATTCTAGGAAACACTATCAGTCTGCTCCACGGAGGTAAACGACCATGCATTCCCTGAATAAAGCTCATGCTATCTAGTGATGTCAGCAACGAACTGGTCATGCACACGCCATAACAGGTTGGTTGTCTATCCAAATTAACAGCTTGTCCCTGAGGTATAAATATTTGTGCAAAATCCATTTTGCATTGCCATCTTTTTTTTTGTAAATCCCTAGCTGCTTTGTGGCTCAAGACTTTGGAATCAGTACAGATTTTCAAAGTGGTCAGGAAGCAAAAAGTCTTCTTTGTGTCTTGTCTTCTCCTGACTTCTTCATGTCAATCAAAGACACCAAATTGCTTGTCCCATGGATGCACCAACTGACTTCCTCCCCATTGTTCTGTGGATTCTGTCCAATTCCATGTGTGTGCATTTTTTGATCTAAACATTCTTCATGGTTGTTGACTTACCTTGCCAGCTTCACTTTCTTTAAGAACCATGTAGGGTTCTGCACAGTCTCCAATTTCTCCTTGCTGAAGTACTTTTTCTATCTACAAAAAGCAATAAAATAAGACACTCAGAAAGGAAAAATGTCACCATAATTAACACATTGCTTCTCTAGCAATATGAAAGAACCAGCCTAAATTTACAATACACAACTCTTAAAGCAGTCTTTATGGACTAATGTACAATGAAACTTCTCCCAGTTTTCCATCTGTTTAGTTATAAAGCAGAAAACCTGTATGTGACAACACTGTCCATCAAGTATGACTGAGTTTTCACTGAAATCAAGAAAATTAACGCATTCCAAATGAAACGGTTCAGGCTAACTTAGTTTCAGAATTAAATATACAAAAAAATGCAAAGTGTTCTAAACCAAAGGCCCTTCTTCCTCTCACCCCCCCAATATTATTCAAAAATTAAAAATGACTTATTTCACTTTACTTTTAATTTTCTTAACAAAGAGAGAGGAAACTCTACCTACTAGAACTAGAACACAGAGTATTGATATAACTTCTTAGCTTGGGAGTGAGATATACCTACATCTGTATGATTAAAAATTATCAGAATACCTCCTCTCAGCTATTGGAAACTTATGTTTGTTAACTATTTGTCAACTCCACAAACTCAGACAATAGGCACGGCTGGGAACAGGAAGCATGTTGTTGAGGTAGCACTGTAACATACCTTTATTACTAGGTATATATCCGATGAGGGATAAGTGACAGAAAACACTGCTGATCTTGCCTGAGTAGACGGGTCAATGGAGGGTGTATGAGAACGCAAGAATCCTCTTAATGAATCAGGGTTCAGGTCACAATGAAAATTTTCAGAGATCTTGAAAAGAAAAAAGACTTATAATGTATTGCAAAGTAAAAATGCATTGAATTTTGTTTTAATAAGTCAAAAGAAGTAACTTGAACTACAGAATAAACAATTGCAAATGTGATAGTTTGAATAAAAAGAAACCTGGATCAGGCTGCACACGTGCAAAAGTTGTGTACTTTTTGTAAGTTATTCTAAATAGCTTTTAGAGTTAAAAGATATAAATAAGAGATAAAATCCAAGCCAATTGAAAAAACAGAAACAGAAGACAAGATAAACGTCCTAGAATTTTCAATCAATAATGAAATTAATCTGAAAAAAGTAAATGAATGAACAATTATTATTCCATTCCTTTTTTAAGCTGTAGTGTACACTTACTTTTTTTCTTTCTTTTATATCATAGAGAGCTATGCATGCAAACAAAGGTTCAATCTCTATATCAAACCTGTTAAGGAAAGACACATAGTACACTCATTAATATTTTACTCCTAAGACTCTGCATAACAAAAAAAAAAAGGGCGGATATATTTTCACTGGTATTTCCATTAGGAAGTGAGGAAAAATATTTAGTTCCAGAGTTTGGCTCTCCCAAAATTTGGAGGATTTTTTTTTTTTTAATAGTGCCTTTCATTAGATGATTTCAAGAGGAAAAAAAACAAAAAGGAGTAAATTGCTGTCAATATTTTCTAAATTGGTCCGAAAGCTGGTCTCAGATATCAGTTAAAATGATTGTACCATTCTTGATTTTTTTTCTATTTATCAAGTCCACTAGCATGCACAGAGACCAATCTAGTTTTACTCATAATATATAACTGGCATCATCTCCAAATCCTTTTCACCATGACAATATAAAGACTTCTGTAAATATGGATAGAAACAGTTTTCTGCCAAAATTACACATGGCAAGAACAAGCAAGCATGTAAATGCTTGTTGAACAGGAAACATGCAGTGTAACAGGTCTGTAGCAATACAATCAGATAAATTAAGAAACTGTAAATGAGAGCTGTAACTGAGGCCTTCCAGAGAAGGATACTTACTTCAGAGACTGCAGCTTTACCAAAATCCTGTTACCCAGGTGTTCCTTTGGGCGATCTGGCACTGGTCGTATCTCCACTGCATCTTCCTATCATTAAACAGTTATTCTATTCATATACTGTTAAAGTAATTGTAAATTTGCATGCTTACATAACAGTTTTATATGATGTAACTTGGCTGCTGCTACCAAACAATGTTCCCTCACTCAGCAACCATTTCACCTCTTCAGCCAGAAAGAAAATTGATATATATTCCCAAAATTGATATATATTCCCAAATATCTACACTACTGACTGTCATCTGGTGTGTTTCCCAGGCATGTGTTGCTTGTTCTGACACAAATATTTTAACAGAATGTGGCTTGATCCACACTAAACGAGGGTAGCAAGGCCTTAGGCAACACCATGAGTCTGGTACAACCACCTGAATGCACATACAAAATACTTTGTGGAGCCCATGGTGGTGTCCCTTCACCCAAGCTAGACACACAAAAGCAGAAGAGGCAGAGATCCAGGCCAGGAGCCCCATGTTTCAATGTGGAGCAGGCATCCATCAACACTCCGAGAATGCCCCCCCCAGCAAAGCACAGCTTGTGCACGGGAAGTCCTCCGAGCTCACCTCGTCCACGGATGGGTAGAGGGCGAGGAGCTCAGCGTGCCTGTTGGTTCGCCGGGCTTCCTCGTTCTGCCTCTCAAACTCCTCGGCGCTGACGTGCCGCAGCAGGTTCTCCAGGCGGGGATCGGGCTGCAGGCTGCGCAGGTCGAAGTCGCAGGAGGCCGGGGCAGTTCTGGAGGTGTCCTCGTGGAGCGTGGGCACATGTCTGGGCCCCGTCTGCTGGAAAATGAAGGCACAGCAAAACCTCTTACAGCCCACTGCGGTGTGGACGTCATGAGGTTTCTCTTGCCTATCTTTCAGAGGCTGCCTTAATTTCACATCTGCCAGGAGGCCCAACAAGTGGGAGATGATGGCAAGTACTGTCCTCCACTTTGTGCCTCTCCACGTGCAGGGGAACAAAGAAAAGGGTTGTTCACCTCCCATTTTCAAGGTGGACATTGCTGAAGTCAAAGCAGAGCAAGGTGAGGTGGTGAGCCATTGTAATTCTTCAGGTCTCCGAGCCTGACTATATCCATGTTGAGAACAAACAGGCCGGGGGACCTCCAACAGCACATAGCCCACTTTGTTGCTCACACTTCCCTGATCAGGGGGGTGGCAGCGGGAGTTACACAGCCACACCAGCCCGTGCACTGATACCTCCATGCTCTACAAGCAATGGTTACAGAAACTCCTCATAAAGACAAGCCAACTGCTACAGAGATCCCAGTATGCTGCACCTTGGCTTCTTCTGAGGGAAGCTACTATATTTGATAACTTTTTCTAGAGAAAATAAAAGATACCTGAAAACTTGCTTCACCAGAGTCCAAAGTTTCTGATTCAAATGTTTGCTTCTGAAGACGCTTGTGAAAATCTTTTCGGGATCCCTTATTTTTCAGATTACAAGTATCTGAATTCCCTTGGTTCCTTTCAGAGAGAAACCCAAGTAAGTCAGGATGAAGCAAAAAAGGAATTAAAGGAAAACAAAACAGAAAAATAAAAACTAAAAATTAAGTAATTAAGCAAATTAAGTGTATAAAACTATTTATTCTTTTCGAACAATCTGCTAAATTCTGTGGTAGCCTTTTTGGAATTAGTCTCCTTAGTTACAGTATCTTGCTCTGTTCATTTTCCTTTCCATAGCACTTACAAAGCAACATCTAAATATCTCAGTACTTTCATAAAGATGTCACAATACGTAATTATTGATCAGGGAGACACCTTTTATTATATTTTGAGACTAACTGAATTATATCATCTGATGTGTATTAATTTTAATTGTTTTTGAATTTTAATCATTTACCAGTTCAGTGCAAATGAAAACTGAAGTCATAAAAGAGACAACCCCATCTGTCCTTGGTTATGACCTTGTTTTGGAACTGCATTAATCATCCAGAATGAAAGACAGGAATTTAATACAAGTTTGTTTTGAGACACCTTAGCATCCATAAGAGGTTTTGTTGATTTATTTTTAACTACCTCTAGTGTCATTCCAATGATGAATACAGAGATTTGCTTACCTGAGATCACACTTTCCCTCTGAGGCACAAGCTACACTAAAGATGCCCTTCCCATAAAGCATTCCTGGAAATTTATTTTACTTATTTTTAAAAGGATGGTAGCAATTAAAACTCACCAGGAGGCAAACTCTGTTTTTAACAGACATGTCACATTAATGGCTGAATTCTAAAAGCAGGACAAGGAAAAGAAATAAAGGACAACTGAAGGGAGAAACCAACATGCACAGGAACTCACCTCACCTTGGCCTATACCAAAATAATTGTGGTGCTTTCAGACTGATAGCCAAATAAACTCCACCACACTGCTCTTTCCATCGCCCCTCCTCAAAGGAAGGAGTGCAGAAAATATGATGAGGAAAACAAAAACAAACAAAAACAACCCAAATCCTCACTAGCTGAGATAAAGATAATTAAACTAAATGATATTTAGTCACGTCCTGGGAAGCAGGGCCTCAACACATGTAGCAGTTGTTTGGGAGGACAGACATAATGACAGCCCACCCCCGCCCCTTCTTCCCCTTTCCCAGCTTTTATTGCTGAGTGTGACTCCACAAGATAAGGAATATCCCTTTGGTTGGTTTAGGTCAGCTGCCCTGGTGATGTCCCCTTCTCACCCCTTGCCCACTCCCTGCTAGCTCTGGGAGGTTTGTAGGGAGTCTGGGTGCTGTGCCTGCACTGCTCAGCAGTAGGCACAACACTGGTGTGATACCAGTGCTGTTCTAGCTACAGGTGCAGAGCACAGCACTGCATGGGCTGCTGCAGGGAAAGTTAAGGCAGTACAGACATAGTACAACCACAAAGACCCCTCAGCTGCACCTAGCCCCTATTGCACATGTCCCCCTGCTCAGAGGCATGAGGACTAGGAGACCTCCTCAGTCTTTGCTCCTTGTGCCACCCACCAAACTTTTTTCGCTCTGCTGCCTTTAACTTTCCCATCCAGGAATGGATGAAAGCCACACACACATTTCTATCACCCACAGCTCTCCAGACCATAAGTTCATCTCCCTGTCCTACAAATCTTTATCTCTCAAGTTGACAACCACATCCTTTTCAGACTTTCTCAATACAGTGGAAAACTTCCTATGAGTACTTTCTCCTCCCTTAACTTCTTTGCCTCCTCCTCATACCTGTTTTCAGAATAGTGCCCCAGCATACCATGAGACTCCCAATAGCAGCCACTGGTTTTCCCAACAGTGGAGCATCGTTTATGCTACCTTTTTCTTTGCAATTTTAATTGCTTACTTTGTTAGCCCTCAAAGGTCAGCTCTTTGGGAGGGCTCAGACTTAATAAAGCGTCTGAATTCAAATTTGCCTCACTTGAAACAGTGAGACAATAAAACACCCCAAAAGTCTTTTCATGCATGTGTATCTCTCTGGCTCCATTCACATTTTTGCATGCACCCATAAGAGCAAAAATAGCCATGTGCTATTTATTGTTTGCTGCATGTACTTGACTGCTCAGTTCCTATTTGTGTGCAGAGACAATGCTGCCTCTTTACAGTGCACTCAGAGCTGTGCTGTGTGAAAGCATGAGCACTGTGCTCTGCACAGTGTACGTAGTGAGCCTGCAAAACCCGCCAGCTTCTTTCTGGTGACTCATTGTGGATCACTTCTGAGAACTGAACCAATTTCATAAGCACCCCTGGAGGAAGTCTCCTCACAGCTCTCGGAAGCTGCTTCCTCCCCGCACAGGTGGCAAAACTGAACCATGCAAATCCTTTATGGCCGGGGGGAGATGATCCACAATGCATGGTTGCTGACATACCCCCACATCAGTAAAACCAGTAGCTGGGTGACTGGGCACAGCACAATGACAGCAAATATGCTGGCCTGCCCAGTGCCACATTGCTCCTCAGGAAGAGGGCATGAGCACACGAGGAGGTGAACAGGAAATGCTGCAGAAAACTGGAGCCCCAGAAAGGTCTTTCTGAGGAACTGAACAGGAGGGTCTGCTGGGGAAGGCAGAGAGCTCCACTCACACACTGCATCCCCAAGAATCTGGGTTTGGGCTCCCCTGCACAGCAAGCATGTGCTGAAAGTTCCCTTCACATGTAATATGTGAAATTGAATGAAACGAAATAAAAATGGATAAGAGAAGAAAAAAAGGAGAGGAGGACAGGACAGGACACGACAGGGACAAGGATGGGACAGGACATAAAATAAAATAAAATAAAATAAAATAAAATAAAATAAAATAAAATAAAATAAAATAAAATAAAATAAAATAAACTGTAATGCATAGATCCAGTTCTCTGTGTTGAATTACACTGACCCCAAATGCAGAAATCCTTCACCGGATTCTATGTAAAATAGTTTTCTTGGATGTATCGGTAACAATCCAATGAATACTGCCAATCTCTGCCAGGAAAGCCCATAATACTCTTTTTTTTTTTTTTTTTTTTTGTTCTAGGACTACACTTCCTTTTCACACACCATTAGAAATCAAATCATGTAGAATTTTCAGGGCATGTAGAGGAAAGAGATGATCCACACATATTTATCCCTGTTCTCATTCCTTTTAGTGTTATAAAATAGTAAGTTAGCATAAATCAAAATTAGTGTGGCCTGGTTATTTTAGCAACAAATGTAATAAAAATGGGAAATGCACTTTCCCTGCACTGTCAATTGTACAGTGTACAGTTTTGACCTTTCGTAAAATGATAGCATTTTCAGTGCAGGGGCATGTTCTGGTAGCATCTGAAAATTTAGCCATGAGCAGAAATCTGTCTTGTTTCTGCTTAAGGTGATTCTTTAAATCTCCTGTTTTCTGACAAGAAATTCACAAAGTTTTGGAAGCTGTGGATCTTCAGGAAATCTACAGCATTTGCAAAACATAATCACAAAAACTGTATATAGAATCATAGAATACCCTGATTTGGAAGGGACCCACAAGGATCATTAGGTCCAACTCCTGGCTCCACACAAGACCACCCAACAGTCTGACCACATGTCTGAGAGCATTATCCAAATGCTTCTTGAACTCCAACAGGCCCGGTGCCATGACACTGCCCTGGGGAGCCTGTCCCAGTGCCCGACCCCCCTCTGGGTGCAGAACCTTTCCCTAACACCCAGCCTGACCCTCCCCTGTCCCAGCTCCATGCCGTTCCCTCGGGTCCTGTCGCTGTCCCCAGAGAGCAGAGCTCAGCGCCTGCCCCTCCGCTCCCCTCGTGAGGGAGCTGCAGGCCGCCATGAGGCCTCCCCTCAGCCTGCTCTGCTCTGGGCTGAGCAAACCAAGGGGCCTCAGCTGCTCCTCGTACATCTTGCCCTCTAGTCCCTCCACTATCTTCATAGTGCTCCATTGGATGCTCACTAATAGTTTTATGTACTTTTTGTATTGTGGTGCCCCAAACTGTACAAAATAAATAGTGTACAATAGTAATCAAAGAGCCTGAAAGGACTGAAGACTAGACAGCTAACAGCTGTATATTAAAAGCCTGGTATGAATGGGTAGAGTGAAAACTGACAAAACTCAAACTGCAATAGTCCTTACATAAATGCACAAAACTTAAAAAGAAAAAAAAAAAAAAGAAAAGAAAAAAAAGATTTTTCAAGCATCATATAAAAGGAGAAAAAGAAGGGATAAGAGGTCACGATGAAAGATCAACTACTCACCACATAAACACTGAGTAGACACCGAAGCTATTACAGTAGGAGAAGAGATTAAAAAAGCTTGGCTTGTTTAGCCCATCAGTTTAAAAGCTGGGGTAGGATATGATTGCTGTCCCTCAGTGTGCAAAGAGGCTAAAGAGTAAGGAGAGAAGAAACAGCATTGGCCTAAGAAGAAGTGGCACACATGGCTATGAAAATGTTTAGGCCGGGACCTGGAAAATGACTGCAACTTTTAGATGAGTAAAGTTTTAGGACAACCGTGGTAACAGCTACTACTACTTACTACTAAGATACTGCATTAAAATGGAGGTGAATCAGATTAGAAAGGTATTAGGTAACCTGAAAGCAAGGGATTGACCTGACACCCACTTGGACCACACGGTTGAGGAATAAAATTGGAATATATTTGAATTGGTTCATTTGTAATTTGTTCATGAATTTATGACATGGAAATTTTAACTACCAGGCATTCAAGAACTAAGCTTTGTTTCTCTGAAGATAATATTCCACCAAGTATGTTATAGTTGCCAATTAATTGACTCCTGAGAATGCAAGGAAGCACAATGAATGTATCCTGAATTAATCCTGATTTAGATAAATCATCATTATAGACACTTGATGTGAATTACTTCCTGATTAATTCCTAGAGAACCTGAATATAAGAAGCAGGTACAAAATTATTTAGCCCATCGGCTCAAACAAAACAGTAGAGCAAAACTACTGAGAAGTCAGTTCTGGTCTTCAGTCACTGATTCAAATTATTTTTTAAAATTACTAATAACATACATCTTCTCTCTGTTAAATAGGACACAAAATGTTTTCTACTTCGTTTACTTGTAGGTAGCTTACTTTCTATTCACAATCAGCCAGTCCCGGAGATACGTCTGAACACAATCTCTGACATGTGAATCCAGTTCAACCCTGTGGAAAAAGCAACACATGGTAAATATTTTAGTAACTAGGTCATGCCTTAAGGACAGAGAAATTTATCTAAACATGCTGTTCAGATAAAGGCCTCACTATTAGTTCTCTCCTGTATGTTTATTTATTGCTAAGCTATTGTTTGAGGTTTAAGGAATATGTGTACTGTATGAGTACCCTTATGCAGGTTTTGGTTGCTGTGTTTATAAATTAACAAACATACATTTAACAGAGATAACCACTTGCCAGGAATATAAGACTGGTGTTGCTATAAAGTACTGCAAAATAAAATAAAGTGTACCAGGTATCCATCTTTGTGTTTTTCCAATAGAGATACTTTTCCAGAGGCCTCAGCTCCTGTACTCTTGCAAATACATAGTCTCTTTGTAAGACTTTGGTATAACTTTCTTTCTCACAGAAATGGAGAAAATTCCAGAAATGGACCCTAAGCATTTAATCAGACAGCTCAAAAAAACTGTGAGATATGAAAATACTTTACAATTTTATGATTCTGAAATGTCTCATCTAATGTAGAAAGTTGTCAGCGCTGCCTGAGAGGCTGGATACTTATTGGCACTGAAACATTATAAGCTATAGTCAATGTTAGTGATGATGAACGTGCTATCATGATGTTGTAGCACAATTACCCTACCCCTATTCTGAAGAACGTTAGTGACCTGTACCAAAATCGATTGTTAGCACTTTCCACCCAGTGCTCAAATAGATTTGCAGCCCAGGCTGGGTAACATCTGATCGGGGTTGAGATCACCTCATGGCACGAGTGGGCTGAGGCAGCACGTGGTGACTTCCTGCATCAGAAGGACATGCTTTTGTCAGCAGCCAGCACATTAACCTCATCTGGTTGGTGTGTCTGCTTCCTGCTTTCAGCACAGGAAGATACCAAAAGCTGCATTGCCTGCACGCAGATTTCCAGTGTATGCCCTTCCCAAGCGATCACCTCCCTAACATGCCATGCATCCTTGACCAGGATTTTGCATGTGGTGTTAATATCCATAGTGGCAGCGTAAATGGCTAAGCAAGGAGCTGTTGTATAAAAACGTCTGCTGGATACAAATTTGTTGCTACTGTCTCCCCAAGCTATGCCACAGATACCTTTAAGTATATTTTAATACCACCGTGGTGGAAAAAGTTAACTGCTGTTTTAAATAACAGTTATACTGGGAGACGGTGCTGCAAATGTGTGTGTGTATGGGAATCATTTTGTCTTTTAAAATCACATTGAATAACTACTTGAGCTGTTAATAACAATAAACTTAATTTCACTTACTCACTTGTTGTGAATAACTTAAGTTAAAACATAACTTAAACACATAAACTTAAGTTGGATATTTTTTTACTATTTTCATCCTGTCTCCCTGTCTTATTAGTAGTGTATTTATATACTGAATGTGAACTTCAAGCATCAAAATATTGTCTTTTGATATCCGTTCTCTTTCCCCAGCTACAAGAAAACAAGAGTTCATAAGAAAGACTGGAACATTTTATATGAGTGACTTCATGTGCAACTTTAAGTCAAAAATCACATTTTGTGCAAATTTTACAAAATCTCATGGGATCTGTATGATTCAAAGAGCTCTCAGGATCTGCATGATTAGTGTGACACCTTCTCTACCACCTTTGCTCTTTTGAACTTCCTGAGAATTACATTAGGCCAGGAAGGAATATGCAGGCTGAGAACCCACCTAGGGGGACTGAGCTAGTCCACAGACAGTGAAAATCACCTAAATTGTCATTCCCACTTAGCCTCATCACATTTGGTGTGCTGAGCAGAAAGCACTGAAGGCATACTGTTGTTGTATAGGGCTCTAATTCATACAGCTAGCTGATATAAATTAGGACAGGCTGTTACATCTCATGCAGGAGCAGAGGGGGATGCAGGTCTGCCCTGAGACAGGACACCATAAGCTAAGCCTGTTCATGCCTTCAGCACTCAGGTTCAGCACAGCAGAGAACATAGACCATGTTCATATGGTTATATCGTGAATACACTGGAAGGAGCCAAGCTGCATCCCAAACACTCCTACACAGTTAGCCATCTTTGCAAACACAACAGTTTGGGGCTAAACTGGTGCTGACTGGTTTATCTGGCTCTTGCTGCTTGCAAACCTTGCTACACCTTTGTGGTTCTACTCAACAGTAACATTTATGGCCAAACAATCCTTGGTGAGTATTTTGCATACAGTGCATAGGACTCTCCTAAACCACACTAGAAAATTCTCCAAGGCAGTGCTTTTCCTCATTCTGAAAAATTCTTTTGCTCATATCTTCCTTGTTTATCAAACCACTGTAAGTATTTCCAGGATAGATAATTACCAGTATCAACTCATGCTAACTATTATAATTTAAAAACCATTGAAAATAGTGGAAAGCTTCCTAATTATTTCAATAATATATACTTGGGCCCAGAATTGACTTCTACACTAGAAATTGATATTTTTTTTCTTCCCCCAAACCTTCTGAATATTAAACAAAGAAGATACTGAGAAAAAGATGCTTAGTGATCTAGTCAATGCCATGTAACACGTAGCTGGTGGGAAAGAAAAAAAAGGAAAAAAGGCTTGGTCCTATGGTTGTTACATGATCAAAATCAACCTCCACCTCCAAGAGTCACAGCTACAGAATTGTTTTTCATACTACCCTCCTGCCCTTCTTCCCTCTTTGTCCTGGTCTACCCCTACCTCCCATCTGCAGCTACCAGCCAGAGCAGAAAGTTGTCTAAGTTCTTGCATAACTTTAACTGTGCCAACAGGCCTAACAGAATCAATGACAAAGTTCAGATGTTTAAAGCTAAGCAAGTACATGAGGGCTGGATGGATAGCAGAGTGAGGTGTCTGGACCAATATCTTTATGCTCAAAACTATTTTTAAACATGCAGCATTTCAGAGAGAGAAAAAGTCTCCTTACCCATCTTCTGGCATAGAAGGTTGTAAAGTCCTGCACTCTTTGGGTGTAAAGACAACATCCAAGTCATCTTCAGGAAAATCACCAAGTTCATGTGCCAGTTCTGAGTCCAAGTTGTTCAGCTGCATCATTAGGAAGCCTTCAAAATCTAGTGGGTCTACTGCGTCATAAAAGGAGGGCTAAAGAAAGAAAGAAATAACTTTGTTTTAGTAACAGAGGTATTTATAATAGTGTAACTTAGGCTTCCTTATTTAATTCTTGTCATTGTCCCATTTTTATTAAAAATAAGGAAGAGCTATCTAGCCTAATGTACTGTGCCATTGCACTGAATGCAGGGAAAAGTTGCTAACAAAACATGTAGCTGTAAAAGAAATGATGAAACAAAGAAAGAAAAGTTTTAATGTAAAACAAAAACAAAAACAAAGAAAAAAACCAAATTTGCACCTATTTTCCTTTTTAAGCTTTCACAGATGCTGGTAGGAGTAGTGCTGTCTGAAGTACATTCTGGATTCCCTCAGATGTACTCTGCTGGATCCCTGTGAAGCACACCCAGTCCCTCTTGTCCAGTCTATGGCGTTCATCAGAGTGATAGAAAAAGCATCAGAAAGTAGGAAACAAGGGCAAGGCAACCAACATGACAGTGGCCAGCTGGCAGGGAGCTGCCAATGGGCTCTGAACCATGTGTGAGAAAGGCACTAGCAATAACAAGGCTAAGGCAGTAAGTCTGGTAGGTTACACTGAGCTAAGTGCCAGCACCATGGCTGCCATCGTGAAGATGCCTCTCAACTGGGGTGTTGTGCCTGAAGGGTACTGGCTATTAGAAATGCTATGTGCTTACAGCTCCAAAGTTGAGGGCAAGATTTACCCAAAATAGGAAGAAATTATTTTCCATCTCTGAATGTTGTTGGTTTTAAATTGTTTGGGATTTTAGTTTTACTTGTTTTAATTTTATTGGATTTTTCAACAGTTAGTACAATAACTATACAACATATTACATGGAACTACTAAAGTAATTATTACAAACCTTAGGTAACCACCATTTCTATGGCATGTGGCATTGCACCTCGATAGAGAACAGAAGTATTTGATTTTATTTTATCAGCCATTCTTACACAGAACATTCAATCCACAACAAAGTTCAAAAAGTGCAAGCTCTGCCACTCGTACATGCTGTGAAACTGTCTGGCTCTTTTTATTTGGTTTGTCTCAAAAACAGAAGCAGTAAATGTAGTTTGATATCATATCTAAAATTGTTACACATAAATGTAACTTCATATATTACTTTTAATGTATTTTTCCATTTGTAGATAAAAATGACATTTATTTTCACTTTCTATATGGTCAATAAAAATAGATTGTATATGTGTAGAAAATAAAATATCTGTCTAGTTGTGTGCAGAGACCAGCATCTCATATTGTTGACTGTCTTGACAAGTAACTAAGAGTTCTAAAAAGTACAGATTTAGAAAACTCTGGTTTATGTTTTGCGAGTTCCAGAAAGGCCGTGGAAACCTAAGTGCAGTAATATCAATGAAATATAGTTAGAGCATTAAAACAATAGCATTGAAATACCTTATTTATTAGGAGGAAGAATTTTAGCCAAAAAAATAGATATCAAATCATCCTTGATTGTGAAGAACCAGGACTGTATAGCACCAGCCAGCCCAAACACATTTCATACAACGGCTTTCTGAAGCTTCCAACAATAGTTAGTCTGAAACTTGATAAGATAATCTATCTCTATGGTTCTGTTGATGGGGTGTGGGGAAAACAAGGCACCTGATGTCCCTGATAATAATACTGCCGTTATATGCAATGTTACTGTGACAATTGTCTCATCCAGGGTATAATCTCGAGCTATTCTCTTTACATTTCTGTCTTCTTCTCCACAAATAAAATCTGCAGGTCAAAACCATGAAGTTTTCACTCATTATTACTGAGACCTACTCATGAAAGACTCTCATGGGAGTTGGCTGGATTTTCACCGGAGTAAGAATTTACTTCTGTAAGTGACAGTGTTGTACTCAGGAATTTTATCTCAACAGGACAATGAAGAATTCTGCAACTTATGAAAAGTACAAATGTGCACAGCAGTAACAAAGGTCTGGGTAGCTCTGAACTAAAATGGTTCACGCGTACCATGCCACATCACATCAGTCACTGTAGATAAGGAGATGAGTTAAAAATGGTTGGTGGTATAACTACAAGTATTGGAGGCTTATTAGTGTTCTGGAAACTTAAGTGAGGAAGTTATTCAGCTAATGAAAATCCAAAAACATCACAGAAAGTGAAGCATATTTTGGAGAAATACTGTAAAAACATCTAGGAGATGCAAAACATTTTAAACATTTGTAAAAAATAGCAAATGATGCTGTGGAGACCATTGAGCACACCCCACAAAAACCCACATATTCCTCTTTTATAGGGAAACTCTAGTGGTCTCTACATGAGCGAAGTGTCAGAACTTGCCCATCTGCCTGTACATTTAAATGATCTATTGAATTCTCTGAAATCAGTTTTGGAAAAATTTTTCTCATTCTTTGCCCTTCTTACCCAAAAGGAAAACCTAACACTGACTGAGCATACTGGGTCAACAGTTATGAGTAAATAGGAATCTTTATTAGCTATTGACTTTTCACTAATAGTCTTAGGACAATATCCTTGAAGCCCATTTACTGCACTGTCCTGCTAGTAGTTAGAACAGTATGTGTTAATGCGTAGATATATATTAGCAAACTGTACAAAAAATAATTTGCAAAAGATTAAAGCAAAACACAGTTTAAATTATATATATATATATATATAAACATATTATGTCCTTTCAGTTGCTGAAGATGTAATGTTTTGCATGCAAAATAATGTTGCTTATTACAATCTAATTTTCAATTAAGCATTGCATTTCCTTTCAGATACCACACTTCGTCATTCCAACAAGTCAAATACATCACAATTCGTTATGTCTTGTAACTTTTTCTAGCTGAAGTGATAGTAATAATCTTTAATTAATGGAACTGTGTGCTTTTGACTATTGTGAATGAGATACAAATGGAAAAGATGGTGAAAAAGGTAAATACAGGTGGAGGGTAATGGTCTCCCTAACTGTGCAAATTATCAAAGAAAACAAAGAGAGATACTGTTTCAATCCAGAAGCCTACACTCATATTCACACATTACAGAAGTGTGCAAAACAATCATTCTACAAAAAAAAAGAAAAAAGCCACAAATCATTACTACAAACATACCTTTTTAAGGAGGATGGACTAGAGGCATGTAGATTGTGACAGCGCACAAAATGGCAGCTATGGTGCAATACCCAGGAAATGAAATGTTACCGAGTTTCTTAAGAGCAAAAGCAACTTTATGCATGCAGAAGAGAACCCAGCCTCCACTGTCGGAATAACCACAATGAATAAGTTAAAGCACACCACAGCATTTCAGATTAAGGAAGTGAGTAGTGGCGGGAGGCCCTGACACACAGGAAGTAAACGCTTACATCTAGTGTTTTTCATTTTTCACAATCACTGGTGCATAGAGACTTTTTCTGCTACTACTTATTGATACCAAAGTTCTTTTTTTTTTTTTTTTTTTTTTTTTTTTTTTTTTTTTATGGCATAGCATGTTTGCAGAATCCTCATCGTCCTGAAAGGCAATTAAGAAGATCTGGTATTTTTTCCCTTTGTCATAAGGGCAATGTCATATGGTCCGATTTTGGGGGAGGGGAAGAGGATTAACTGTGGAAGGCTGAATTTGGAGCCATATAACCATTGACTCAGTTAGGTCTATGCCAATCAGGACACACTTTGGCATTTCTCACTTAGCACGCTTACTCAATATCACTGAAAGGCAGGCTGGCATGCTGTCTCTGCTGCTAGCTCTGGGAACTATGAAATAAGCCATGCTAGTAGAGCCTCCACCTTTCTGTTTTTTTCTTGTTGATCTCCTTTTGTAAAACATCTGTGGCCACCACACAATGCATTTCATTGGTTGTGGAGTTGAACATTTCTGGCAAGGCAAGGCAAGGCTGTTATATATTCCAACACTAACTATTTAACTTTGATTCTCAGTAGTATGTAGAACGACTGTCTATTTCAGGCTCCAAGGACCATTCCTAGTTCTTTCAAGTGTGTAATATCCTCAACATACCAGGGAGCATTTTTAACAGCTTGAGGCAGAAGACAGGTGAAGTAAAGATGGCTTAAGATACCAAACTTGTACATAGAAGACAAACCCAGAACTTACCAGATGAAGAGTAGAAAAGCCAGGTGTGCTTAAACTTCGTTGACAGAACTGCGCAAAGCCTGGTTGGAGAGTAAATTGCTTTCTTATTTCTGCAGAGGAGTACCTTTAATTAAGCAGAGAAAACCCTTATAATTACAGTTATACACATACATATGTCAAATCCTAGACCTCATCCAATCTAGCCTTATGTCCCAGTGTTTAGAAACATATTTTGATTATGTTCTAGACTCCTCTTGTTTTGTAATTCATACAGATCTCCAACAAACATTTGCAGTCCTAAGTAATTAATATTCTGACACTCTTTCAACACATTTATATCCTTATGTATCCTTGCAACTGGGAAGGATTACGCAAGAAAGAATTACCTTGCCCTTAAATGAAGTATGACTGCAACCTGTGGCAGTGATACCTGCAGATTTGTTTCTGTAAAAAAGAATTAAAGAATAATAGAGCAAAGAAAGAAGAATGAACATCAGAGAGGAATATATTTTAAAGAACTAGTAATTGACCAATGGATAAAATCAAAGTAGGACTGCTCATTGAACAGTGTAAGCACAGATTTATGCTAATAGCGTAGTCTGTTCTGAACAACACAAGAGAAACCCAAGCATGAATTTAAAAAACAGTCTGAACTGTGTCAGATGAACATTTGAGGAAAAGAGAACTTTAGTGCTAATTAGTTGATTTCAATGGGAACAAAAAGGCCAGTACTGACTTCTTTGGAAATCCCAGAGTGATAATACAGTTGCATGTACCCAGAGTGCAAAACAGAGCAGCTTGCTCATTCTTCAAGGAAATAAATCAATAAATATGTAATATTATTTAAGACTAATCAAACATGAAGTGATAACAAAACATTTACAATATATTACTCCATGAATATTCAGGACAAGATTTTCAAAAGAAGAAGAGGCAATTAAGCAGATTCCAAATCTGAACAAAAGCCTTCTGGCAGCCAGCCCACCAGGACAACCAACACTGAGACAGGAAAACACAGAGGCAAGAAGACCTTCTCTTCTATATGAGACTCTCTTCCAACTCCAGCGAGCATTGGTAGGTGTCTTCAAACTACCAGATGCCACAGTCTCCTTATTTCCTGTGCACCTTCTTTCCGTGACTGCTTGACCTATTCTGCCACATGTAGTTTCTGGCTACTGCTGTTGTTCACACGTATGACAAAAAACAAATTCTGCTGAATGCAGTTCTACTCTTGTTAAGGGACAGGCATCTCACAAAAGGTATTCAAATTTTTGGCCTTATTTCCAAAGTATAGATGTATAAGATGCATAACTAAGAGTAGGTGCTTGGAGGTCAAGGCCTGGCATGAACGGGACATGACTATACTCTAAAGGCAGCAGTAACTGCAGACAGAGCAAAGCCAGAGTTACAGAGAAAGAAAAGGAATCCATTTGGAAGAGAAATTCCTTGTCAATACTGATATCCCAAATCTCAGGAAGTACAAAATGTGTTTTTTTTTTTTTTTTTAAAGGTGACTCAATATTTATATAAGAAAGAAGCCATGGAGGGAGAGTAAGGAAGTCTGCAGATTTCCTCATTATTATTGCCCTATTTTGAAAAGCAAACCTGTTTGTATATCAAGGTGGTTTTTTTTTTTTTTCATCTTCCCACTACAGACAATCTCTAATCATGAATGTATGTAACAAAGCATGAAATACACCCCAGATTATTAAAAATTATGATTTTCCTTTGAACAGAGTAAGTCAGTTTCTATCCCGTGCGGAAATACCTGTTACTGATGTAAATAAAAGTCTAGGAGCAGATGTATTCATAAACCTGTGTTACAGTGTATTGCAGAAGCTGCTGCTAGGGAAAAAAAAAAAAAAAGTAAAAATTACACCAGATATGGGGTCATTTTTGAAAAGGAAATGGTATGAACTTTCATCCACAAAAGAGGAAGCATGCATGTGGACATGGGGGCTAATTTGCTGTCTGGTAAAAGCCTGTGCAAACCCAGCTAACTGAGAGGAAACAAGTTTCTCAAAATTAGTTCCAGAGGCTCCCCAGTATGCAAAAGAAAGAATTTGCAAAATAAATTGCTTCAACTGAAGAATAAGCCCATAATCTATGAAGGTGAATTTCAAAAGGTTTAAGAGTAGTTTAATTGATTGATTTCACATTTTTCTTATCTCTGAAGGAAGAATGAGAAGAAATAGAGTTATAGTTACAGAAGACAGCAGGTTGGTTTGAACTGACTCAGAAATGATTGGCAGGATCTAATGGGAATAAGTAGAGGAAAGACACAGCTGCTAAGAGCCATCAAACCCAAAGTACAAGTCAGCTACCCAACATGGAGAAAAGGTGGGTGCTACAGTCAGAGATTGTCATGGAGAGTTTTGAAAACCTGAGTACCAAGCTGGGAACAGATGGCCATTCCAGAAGCCCTTCATGATTATTTGAGTTCTCCGTTTTCTGGGAGGACTCAAACAATCACGAATCAGTCAGCTTGTCTCTGACACTCAAAAAGATAGCAAAGTAAATTACTGGGCAATCAACTGATGACCAGCTGGAACTGGTCCAGGTCCCAAACTATAACCTCCAATTGAAGCACAGGCCATGAAATCAATTTTAATCATTAATCACCATAACAATGCCTGTTTATTATTAGCCTGATGATGAATTGCACAGTGAGCAACTAAAAGTTGTTTAGTACCCCAAGGTCTGAAAAGTTTGTGACTTATTGGTATAGAAAAGAAAAATTAGATAATGATGATTATGGATTTATCAAATGACAGTCACATAAAGATTTATAATACTTTTCTCTGAGAGTTAGCTGGTTTCAGTAAGGCTCTTGTTAGTATCCCTCACAGCATTCCCTTAAGCAAATTAAAGAGAGAATGTGTAGATGGAATCAACGCAACTGCTTCCAAACTTGGTTAAAAACAAACAAAAACAAACAAACAAAAACAAACAAACAAAAAATATCCCCACACTTATGCAAGGTGTAGTCATCAAAAGTTTAGAGGAAGATTGTGAACAGATTTCAAAAAATGTACTGTAAGTGTGTAAAGTAATTTGTCTTCAGCCTAGCTCCAGCCTAGCATTTTATTTAAGAACACTGATGATGGTATAGATGACATAGTAATGAAATTTGTGGATGACATCAGACTGGAAGAAATTGTGAGTACTGAAAAAGAGGGCTATACTTAACATGATCTCACATTTAGAAACTGTCTAAATCAGCACAATTAAATTCAATAAAAATAAATGTAAAACCCTAAATGTAGGAAGAAGAAAGCCCATCAAACGCAGAAATACAAAAAGGGAGATGCACTGTCTAAATAAATAACCACGCTGCAGACAATCTGAGAGAGAAGACCAGGCCACTTATTAACAGAGTACTATAAGTGCAGAAAAAAGGGGAAGTTATTTCTATCTATTTAAGCCAATGACAGTGTTAAAGCTGATGTACACGCTAAGAATACCACAGAGGAATATGCAATCACAGTGAAAAGGCTCCAAAGGAAAGCAGTGAGAATACTCGACATTTTGATCCACCTGGTAAGACTGAAAAAAGTGGTGTCCAGATTCCAAAAGAGATGAGTGAGGGGAGACAGAGCAGTTGTCCCCAACTACGTTAAAGATAGCAAACCATAAAGAAAACAGTGAGCAATTCATGTCCATAAATGGAAAAAAGCAATCTTCTTAAACTAAAATACAAAATATTTAATAAGCAATTGGGAAAAATGTTCCCACTTTGAAGGCAATGGGACACTGGAAGAAGCTATCTGGTGATGCCACAGTGATGAGAGCACACCAGCACTGTAGTGAATACTACCAAGAACTAACAAGAGGCAACAGCTGGGCAGCTGCAAGCCTTTCACAGAGCAGAAGTGGCACCAGCAGCATTAACAGCTGCTGCAGCTCTAACAGCTCTACAGAACTATCATTTTGGTACCAGTCCCCCTGCCCCCCCCCCCCCCCCTTTCTTTTTTTTTTTTAGGAGAAAGCTGCCTGAAAAATAAAAATGTAGATTTGGAGGAGTTTTTTTTTCCACAACAGTCACGGTGGAATTCACAGTTAGTCAGTGTTCCCATGTTATGTTGCAAGACAGTATAAACCTAGAGAAAGATGGGAGATGATTGCAGCCTAAGGCTTTCCTGGGTTTTTTAGATCCTTGGTTGCTCCACAGTGTTGGAGCAAAATAATGTCAGTTGGAATTCATTGCTTCACTCTGTATTGATGTGGCCCTTCATGAATGATGATGCAGTATTCCTTGGTGCAAATCTTGAAAAAGCTGGAGCTCTCCAGACTTTCTGAACCACCCAAATATGACACAAGATAGCCAAAAAAATATACCAGTGCTGTTCTGCTTAATCAGAATTTTGACAGCATCTGCGTCACTCATTGATACAATCCTCCAGCAATTCTCCTGAATTGCTGAAAAAAAGTTGAAACATTCAACTTTTCATTGCAAAAATACTATCCAATGCAAAGTGTATAGTTTGTATAATATATTAAACCAATACTGCAACTGATGTAACAGACTGTATCTGTGGGTTTTAAAAATTAAATCTAACTCGTAGGTCAAATTCTGAGGTGTGTCTCAGTAGAGAGCTCATTGCAGGTTTGGGGACCTGGAAATTTGGGGTAGTGCTTGGGCCTAGATGAGGTATCGGGAAAGGAAGGTAACATTGTCATTTACTTTCTCTCTCTAACATGTAATACTGTAGTTGAACACGGGTAAGTTCTATAATTAAAGTGATATGAATATACATAATGCAAGGAGCTAGTTCTGTAATTCTTTGAAACATGTTTAAAAGAAGAGACAATAAGGATTTTGCTAGTACAGATATCATACGAAATCTTGAACACAGAACGAGGGATTTACAGAGAAAAGAAAACATAAAGAGAATAGTTGTAAAGATCATCTATTTATTGGAAAACAGAAGGTACGTAATAGGAAAAAAAAATCTTAAAAGTATGCTTCATACACCTACCAATCCAGTTATCCAAATAAAATTAAACATTATGTACTAGATTGGGGTATGAAAAGAAAATTTTAACACCCTGACAATCTCTTTCAGCAGATTCTGAGGAATAGTGAGTTGCCTTCTGCAAGAGCTGCCTACATAATATGACATCAAGAAAAGATGAAAAAAAATGAAATAAAAAGGGACTATAAGAACAACATCCAAGGATGGAGAAACATTTGCATGTAAATGTATATAGATGGGAGAATCATGAAGTAAAACAGTGAAAAGTTTGGCTTAACAGGTAAAATATTAATCCTTAGCTACCCTGAGAAGTAATCCCTTCCATCTGTTGCCGGTGCAGAAGCTTCTCAGCTAGCTTTTGTTCTTTTTCTGAGCCTTCAACATGCAACTTCTCTAGTTACAACTGAAAAACACAGAACCAAAAATTCTAGAAGAGAAAAAGCTATCAAATACCTACCCCTCTCCTCCACTCCCACACACAAACACACAGATTTTTGGGCAGCAATCCAGATCTTTAACTAGCAAATATGGGAATCTTGCTTAGAAGTTCTTCTCTTGCTGCCAGTGGAACTGCCTGTTCTTCTTTTAAGTTTATAATTAGTCCTTAAGGCACCAGAGGCCAGCTTTGTTACTCACTGTTTACAGCAGTGGCTGATCTGAACTAGCAGCTAATTGGCGACTCAGGTAGGCTGTGCATCCTTTGGCACACTCCTTCTTAGGGGTCTACCACATTACGTCGTATCAACTAAGGCAATAACAATCCTATTCAATTTGGCTGAAATTTAACCACAATCTTCTCAAAAAAGATGGTGCAGGAACGAAGAGAGAAGTCTTGGAGGGGAAATTGACTTCATTACACTGGCAGCTTGTTACACAGAAAAACAGGCAAGAGGTCACTTTTTATTTTTGTCCCAGGTCATGTATGCCATTCATTCAGTGAAGATTTTTCACTGCAGCTTGGCTTTGCTGTTTCTCCCTCAGGAAGAGACATAAGCTTACAAGTAATAGTACTAATACTACTACTAATAAATATTCTCTAATCCTAGCAGTGGAGGAAAAGGACAACCATACTTTCTTGCCATGCAAAGAAACAGAAGACTTAGGATGTGGCCCTGATGAACCATGCTTTTATGGGCTTTTTAATCACCGTGTTCTGTGGATAATATGCAAAATATAACATTTGAGAAGAGGTTGTACATTGTTGACTGGTTGCCTATTGCAATTGGAGTGTTTCTAGGTGTGTTTCATGTGACAGTATACTGGTACCTCCTGGAAAGCAAGGTATATAAATCAATCTTACCTGTCATTTTAGTGTAGGCTTAAACTGATCATGAGAGTTTATATACTCAATACAAAGTTTCTAATGAATATTTCACATGATGCTAATTAGCAATGCTAACAGAAGATAAATTTGTGTGGAAACTTTTTTTTTTTAAAGTACCCATTGGCTTAAAATCTTACAGCATGCTGCATTATATACACAAATCTTTCATTCTGAAGTGATTAAACTCAATTTATCTAAGGATAATTTTCCATGGTTGTCTCAAGAGAACTTTCTGTGTGAGCTAAAGCTCACATTAGGGCCTCCTTAAATAGTCATTTCAACCGAGAGGGCTGAAGAACATCGTTCTAACAAATGTCCCCTGATCTCTACAGAAGACTCTATCGGTATTCCCGGGCAATACTTTGTGGCTGTGCTTAGTTCTTTGTTTGTTTGTTCCTTGCTAAACTGTTTAAATGGCTTCCAAAATCCCGGATCATCTACAACAAAAAGGGCAATTTCAAAAGCATTAGTGATCACATGTGCTAGCTTTTATACTGTGACTGAAATGTAATAGAGCGGCATCAGCATGTCCTTCTGGATTTTTGTTTGGTCTGCACAGTTCTACCAATTCGAAACAAGTTGATTATGGCATAAATGTAAGGATTTATCTTTCAGCTCATGCATATCACCTGAGCTTCACAAAGACTTCATTACAAAAGTGCTACTGTAATACTGATAATTTTTTAAAAACCCATAATTATGCTTTGTTTCCACTTTCCTCCTAAACAACAATTATTAATAGTAAATGAAAGAAAGTCAGACATTAAAGATAATTATAAAGAGCACTTTAAAGTTATTCTTGGGGAAATTTTCATTTTTTCTATGACAAGGCTGGTTATTTTGTCACTTCTTTTCTTTCCAAGATCAAGGTTGTTATTTTTATCAAGAAGGAAAGAATGTGTATTTTGTATTTTTCATGACTGGCTTCAAATCAAATTCACTACATATTCCAGATGAGTCTTTCACACTGTAATAATGTAATTATTTCACAAGCCAATGGAGGAGATAATGAAAACAACACAGAATTGGAAAAAAAAAAAAGAGTTAATATTTTGGCCCCTCATTTCCTAAGCATACTGATTTGTAGAGGTTCAGTGTGACCTTTCTGTGGGTGACCTTTCATTTGTTTCATGAGGAAGCAGCAGAGCCCTGCTGTGATGTTGCTAATGGCATAATGTAGGACTTATGCTGATATTGTTAGACTGGCATCTTCAACTCCTCTCCTTGTGGCCTGTGCTACCACAACTCACTCTGGAAGATGCTGCTTGGTCTTACTGTAGATGTAAGTTCTTTACGACACAGTATTGATGGGAATCTCATAATGCTGATGATTATCTAACTTCTGCCTCTCAAATATGCCTAAAAGCAGTGACTGATGTTGGAGCTGGCACTGGGATAACACATAAAAACATACAAATCTTGCCCCACCAAGCTAACACACTAGATCAGTAACAAAAATAAAATCCTTGAGTGGTTTTTTTTTTCCCAGTTATTTCTTAGAATAATATATATTTTTTTCTTTACAGCTTTAAATTTAAAGGAAAAAATAATGATCTTCTACTAGGTCTTTGTACCTGAAAGACTTGGCACAATTTCACGTACATGGGGAGGTACTGCCATTTTTAGAACAGAGAATTTTGATTTCAACAGAATGCAGAGCAATAACTAAGATACATGTGAAAGCTGGATCTTCTGCTCACACTCTTATAAATAAAAAAGCCCAAAGAATTTTGCACATTAACAATGATGTTGTTAAAAATAATATATTTTTGTATCTGTTGGCTATTGCTAGAGGTACAAATTCTGTAGAAATTATGCTATACACATACACACACACATTGGGATGATGCATCATGAAAACTGCATTTCAATTTTTAATTCATCTGTAAAATGTCAAGCTTGGGAAAAGCTTAAATATTATTCTAACAGTGTTCTGGACATGAGATTTTGTTATAATGATTGTAAAGCTCAGCTCATGTGACTACTGAAATAAAATATACTCTTGCCAAATCCAGATTGCTTGACTTTACGGAAAAATAATACTGAGACCAGGCTTGCTAACTCTTTTATAAAAAATCTCCAGGTCATTATTATCAGAGTTAGGTAACTGCATGACTTATCACATGCAAGTATTGCTCTATGAAGGTCAATAGAAAAAATGCTGTTGAAGTTTTTGTTTTTTGGTGAATTTGGCTAAACAGCTGGTTTAGTCCTAGATCTATTCTGCTGTAACTGCATTCTTGGTGGCAAACATTTAGGACGGGTATGGTATCTAGTAAGCACTTTTCAGAGGGTAGAATTTACCTGCTGCTACAAACAACAATATAGTTCCGTCTGTTTTGTTTTGTTTTGTTTTTTTAAAAAAAAGGTAATCAAGTTAGAATAGAAATAAAGACAACAATGCTCAACTATGCTCATGTACAATAGTTTTAATGACCATAAAACCTAAAATAGGTTTTATGATTTTTTTTTTTAATGAAATACAACATTAAATATTCCTCTTTGCTGAAAATCATGTCTGAAAATTCAAAATGCCTGGAAAGGTAAAATAAGGAATGCTTATATGTGGAAACTGGTGGATGTAAAGATGTTTCTCTTTTGCAACTTCACTTTTTTTTTTTGTGTGTGTAAACTTAGCATTTCCTGTGCCACAAAAACAGAACCTCATCACAGACTGCAGCTTAGACTTCCCAATGCATGTAAATGTTTGAAGTCTGAGAGTGACATAAGATTTTTGAAATGGATTCTAAATGCAGCTTTTGTGCAGAGCCTAAAGTCCATTTCTTGCTCATCTTCCAGAGATAAACCAAAACCCACAGTATTCTAATCATGCAGCACAGATTATCATGTCTGGCTTAGTGACTGCACAGATATATGTGCAGTATAAATCCAGTCTTCAACAACTGTTATAGAAAATAGCTGTATTTTAAAGACAATTTGAATAGCCAGTCAGATGAAGAGATTACCTTCCAGCTAACACCTGTCAATAACATCTGTCTCCACAGTAACAACAGTATTCTGCTTGTGTGGCCAAATGTTCTCTAAAGGCTTTGTTTCTACAGAGGCTGTTTGCTGATAAGTGGCTGCTGTTACCTTGGTTCTATAAGAGGCAGACCACTCCAGAAAAGGTAATCATAAAATTTAGGGTAAACAGTACAAAAGTAAATCACTGCAAATAACCAAGGTCATCAGCATCCTCGAAAAGTAGGAGGATGGCATTTTCTTACTCTTTCTATTCTACTTCCTAAAAGTTACTTTTTTTTTTTTTTTTTTTTTAGGCAGGAAATGTTGTAGTCTTTTGCACAGATTACCATAAGAAAGGTCTGTAGGTCTGTGCATTTATTCTTTGTAATGGACAACAGGATGTCAAATCTAATAAGAGTGTTCTGAATAATCTTATCTTTGAAAAAATGAATGGATACTTATAGACATTTATCTCAGCACTATGAATTTATATCCTATGGCATAATCTTGGTATATAACGTTGATTACTTTGTAAACTCATTCCTGTAACTGATTTACAATCCGCCTCTGTCAGAACCAGCGTTCACAGTTCCCACCAGGATCAAGAACTTCTAAAGGATTCACATGGTGTTGCATGGGCACATGTGTTTTTGCAAATTGCTTGCTTTTCATTAACTCTGTGCTTGTACAAAATATGACAGCTTGCAATCTAATCTGAGTCTATAACATGTTTATGGGAATTTGAGAAAAAACCTTGTAGCCATGTTCGTCTTTACATGCAGTTGTCTCTCTTGGGGCCTCCAGCTAGGTTCTAGCTCATATGGTCTACAGCACGGCTCACTTCCAGGTGCAGTCTGATTGTGTGGATGCATACAGGCTTTAATATAGTTGAACTTAAATGCAACAACTATTAATTGCAAAAATGTTATATGCAAATCAGCTGATACTGGTTATATTGCATATAGTGACCAGCTAAACTGCACCACCTACATTTGTCATTTGCACAAGCATGGCTGTAAAGCAAGTTTAGTAGCAGTGCACTGATGTAGATTTAGTCTAGTTTGACTACTCACTGGAAACACCCTAGCAAAGGCAAATGAATTATCTTTAGGGCTGATGAAAAGATAAACTCACAGGCATTAAGAAGTTCCCTCTATTAACTGCAGAACTATTTACTATAGACAGGATCCCTACCAAGCCTGCTTTAATATTTTTAACTATATGGTAGATTTAGGTCATAGTTCCTGCAGGTTACATCTCCCCCTTGGAGTGGAAGAATACTTATAAACATGTCCCAGATAAGAGAGACAGGATATTATACCTAAGGAAATAGCCATCTGAGGCATCTAATGTTGCTTAGTCTTTCACATGCAGTGAGCAGTCATAGCTGATACAACAGGGATGAAACTGTGGTCTGAACTCCTCCTCAATTTTTCGGCTCACTCAGATTGTCCAGAACCCAGGAAGTAGTGGGATGGGAGGTAAAGAACCTATATGCAGAGGCTGCAGCAGGGACTGGCCTTCGTGAATAGCACATGAAGGAGCAGACTTCCCTGTCATCTCTCTTCTCTGCCCCTGCTCTAGATGCATGTACAATCTATTCCTTGTGCTGAATACAAATCCAGAAGACACAAAGACACTGACACCTTAAAAAAAATAAAAATAAGGCAAATCAGCTTGCAGTAAGTCAGGAAGAAAGGAGTGACCTTTCCTGGGAAGAAGTAACGCTTAAGAAATCAGGTCTTTCATATGTATAAAGGAAACAAGTCTAAAGCCAATGAATTATGTGTTGGATGAGCAGACAGTGAGGTAGTTTGAGAACTGGCTGAACAGCTGGGCCCAGAGGAGGCTCATTGGCCTGTAGTCTAGCTGGAGGCCAGTAACAAGCAGTGTACCCCAGGGGTCAATGCTGCATCCAATCCTGTCTAACATCCTCATTAATGATCTAGACAATGGGGCAGAGTGTGCCCTCAGCAGGTTTGCAGATGACACCGAACTGGGAGGAGTGGCTTGCTTTTGCATACACCAGACCCTCTGTGTCTTGCTGCCATCCATCCAGAGTGACCTGGACAGGCTGAAGACATGGACTGACGGGAACCTCATGAAGTTCAGCAAGGAGACATGCAAAGTCCTGCACATGAGGAGGAACAACTCCAGGCATCAGGACATGCTGGTGGCCACCCAGCTGGAAAGCAGCCTGGCAGAAAAGGAGCTGGGGGTCTTAGCGGACACCAAGCTGAACACGAACTAGCAATGTGCCCTTGTTGCAAAGAAGGCTGGTGGTATATGCTGGAAGGCTGCATTAAGCGAAGTGTCACCACCAGGTTGATGAAGGTGATCCTTCCCCTCTCCGCAGCACCAGTGAGGTCACACCCTGGAGTGCTGTCTCCAGTGCTGGACCCCCCAGTACAAGAGAGACATGGGCATACTGGAGAGTTCAACAAAGCGCCACAACGATGCTGAAGGGACTGGGGCACCTTTCCTATTAGGAGAAACTGAGAGAGCTGGGACCGTTCAGCCTCAAGAAGTGGAGGCTCAGGGGGGATCTTATCAATGCCTACAAATATCTGAAGGAAGGGTGCAAAGAGGACAGAGCCAGGCTTTGTGGAATATCCCTCCTTAGAAATATTCATTGCTCTGGACATGGTCCTGGGCAACCTGCTGTAGGTGACTCTGCCTGAGTGTGGAGGGGTTGGACCGGATGACCCCCACAGGTCCCTTTCAACATCAACCATTCTGTGATTCTGCAAAAGAAATGAGCTGATAATTTGATCAGATCATACTCTACCCTGTAAACTGGAAATAGGTTATACATGCTCTGGCAATTGAGAAAAAACGCATGTTGAACCCAGCTGAAAAAATGGAAAAAAAAATGACTATAAAAATTAATGAAAGGTGAAAACAGTATAGTGATAACCTCAAGAGACAACTGCCCAAATATTTCCTATAGCCAAATTAAAAAGCTGTCAAACAAAACTAGCATGCAGAAGCAAGATGACAGCCTGTTCTTTATGCTCCCTGCGTGTGCAAATCAAAGTAATTTCAAAAGTCATCTTCTCATTTAATTTCATGGAAGTCTATGAAAACTGTCCTTTTAATATAAACTGTTAGTAAGAAGCTGTTACATATAAGATGCAAAACTTACGTACATGCCATTTTTATCTTTAATTTATTACCGCTTAATATTCTCCACGCAAAATACAGAACCACTACTATTTCACACATGTAGTACACAAAAAGCAATCTGTTGCCATAGTAATTACAGATTAGATTTTTTTAGCTTCTCTTAAAAGCCATACTTATATGTATATTTATGCTTTGGATCTCAGACTAATTCAGACAGATTACTATTTGATTGCTTGAACAAACTCTTTTGAATATAAGCTTGCAAGGGCTTATTAATCAGAGTTATCATCACTCAGATTCCCATTGTGCAACTCATTTGAGTGAAACAGGATTTAGAGCTTAATCTGATCTTAACTATTAACATACTGTTATTTTATTGAGGTTTCTATCATGCACTACTTTATGTAAAAAACTGACTAGGACAATTTACCACAGTTTTTGAAAAGTGCATCTTTACACTTACCACATGAGCCTGTTGTACATACAGAATATAAAAGGATTGAGGATCTCTCTGCAGCTTATTGAATATATTTAAAGTAAAACGAACAAAAAAAATAATGAAAAGAAATATCTTGGCCTATGCAATGAAGTCTGGAAAACTATTCTAAGTAATTATTAGTTTATTATATCCATTCAGTAAGAGTTCTACTGAAATTCAATCAAAAGATACATGCTTCAATCCCATCAAGGTGATGCAGTGAACAGAAGTCTGCTGTCAGAATAGGTAGGAAATGGCCTGTTCTGCCACTGAAACCATTCTGCACTGTACCTGACCCCTCTGCACTAGGCTTTGCCACTTAAGGTAATTTCTTCTGAACCTTCAGAGATAAGACTTTGTACAATACAAGAGGTTAAGCTGGCTTTATTGTGTCAGGTAGGAGTAATTTTAATGTACTGTTGTTATTAGTGTAGAGTTCATGGTACTATTTGAGAATGAGATAAGGTTTTGACTGTAATCTTAAATTTTATTTTTAACAGGATTTCTTGAGCCAAAGGTTTGCCTTAATATATATTTTTAAATATAGATCTATGACTCTAAACTCGTCCTTAAGTGTACATCTTAAAAACTAAAAAATGAAAAAAAAATTGTTTGGCAACTGGACAATTTCAAGAACACAGAAATTAAATGGTAAAACTAAATACTAAAAATGTTTTATATCACTTGCAAATGCAAACATTGGTGGTCTGTAGAGAGAGTTCAGAAGCATGTCTATTGCGAGGGTTTTAAATTGCATGGGTCACATGACTGAAAGTTAAGTGATATGTTAAGGGGTTGTAGTGCTGCTCTTGATAGCCTTCTGTTTTGTAATGTATCTGTTGAAATGTTTTGATTGTACAGGTAGGTGCCTAAAGCATAATTTTCTTCACTTGAAGTCAAAACAAAGTACTACTACTGTTAGATCTATGTGGAAGATAAAATAATAAACTACATTAGCTAAATAAAAGTAATAAAAATAGAAATCTCTTTAGTGAATGTTATGTTTATCCTAACCCACTGCTGAGGCAAGCTGCTTAAAATTCAGCTTGTATTGCCTCTCAGACATACATTGCTCAATTGCTACATGTTAGAGCCCACACTTTCGACAATGATTAGTTGCTTTCTTCAGCACTTTAATAAAATTTTTTATCAACTTTCTTGGTTTCTGGTTAGAAATTTTGTGATTGAAAAGTAGAAACATTTACAACATGCAGTCCATGTACCTTCAAATTATTATCTCAGATTTACTCGATTCAGCATGGACAATCAGCTTTTTCATGTTCCGTGGTGGTTTCTGAAAACTATGGACCCCTAGCACTCTCAGACAGCACCAAAAACATCTCCCAATAGTGCACAGTAAGGAGGATTTTCTTCCCCTTCCTTTGCCCTGTGCAGGAAGCCATTTGGAAAGACAGGTATAGCTTATTTTCTTTCAAGTGATACCTTTATATGTTCTTTGAAATGAAGTCTAAGTTGCACACGAATTTAATTTCTCATGTAATAGTAATATTATTTGAATAGGACGTTTTCTGTGGTCTTGCTGAGTTTTCAGCCACTCAGCTCTAGGTAGTACACAAGTAAGTTTTAAGAATGTTGCCTAGCATGAGGGACACTAATTTAAGGGCTTGCTCCTTCACTCTGCATATAAGATGAACATCGTTATATATAAAAGTTATCCCATTAAAACAGAAGGAACTACTCACACATGCGTGCATTAAAAACACATGTGCAAGTCTTTGCAGGATTAAAAAAGGCAGGAAGCAACAGGTTGGGGCAACAAACACAAGATAGGTGGAAGGAAAAATAAAATGATAGGAAAACATGGTTATGTGGGCAGGTTGAATATGCAGCCTACAAATCTGTACTTATTTTAAAGCCTGATTTTAAAGTTTGACCTTATTTTAAACAATTATGATGCTTGTCATGTAATAGTCATTCCTGAAGCATCTGCAACCCCATTGCACATGATCAAGGACTCATGCTAACTTTAAATCATGACACCAGAGCACTAACACAACATTTTGGATTATGCCACTGCTAATTTTTTACAGCACAGTGGTCAGCACAGCTTGCAAGATGGTTGGATACCTATCATGCTTTCCACGAACATAAAAGGCTCACCCATAAGATCATGGAGGCAGCCAGTGTTGTTGTACTGAGGAACCTGTAAAACTCTACTGGTCCTCACTGAAAACTGCATAGCTTAGTCAAGTCACTGGTGAGAGAAAGAACAAGAAAGAGAAGAGCTTGCATATGTATTTGTAGTGAATGGAGAGTAATTATACAGACAATGTAATAACTCCTGTAAATGATGCCTTGCTGGTAATGACCAACTTTCATTAAGAGTTGTATTTTGAAGAAGTAAGCTCAGGAACTCTGAAGAAAGGGGAACAAAATTTTATAGCTGTAGAACAGCCTTTTGTGTAAGACAAGTAAATTTAGACAGTGACTTAATATTCCTCTTATTTTGAAGATTCCTTTCCAAAAAAAAAAAAAAAAAAAAAAAAAAAAAGCTTCTTGTGAAAAATACTACTCTACTGTCAGTAAAACAAACCACGCTTGGGTCATGCAAAAATGGCCTGGTTCTTTTGAAGAAAGGGAAACATGATGTTCTGCTAGCAAATACACATCATTCCTACCAAAGTGTAAAAGAGAATATTCTTACTTGCCAAATAAACATGCAGGTTGTTAAAATGGAACTACAGCCAGAACATGATGAGTAACATATCTGAACATTTGACTTTCTACCAAAAATACTGAATATTTTGCTATCAGATCAACATAAAAATAAATAAAAATAAGATCCAAATGGTTTAATTTCACAACAGTTCTTGCTAGTGAAACTTTTGTCAGCCCTTGTGAAACAATGCCAGATTAATTGGTATGACTGCACTCCTTTGCAAGGCTTTAGTCACACTGATGAACAGTGACCATCACCACAGCTGGGAAAGGCTGCCAGAAAGCTGACCCTAAAAATAGGAAGAAAAAAAAAATAATCCAAGCCCTCTAAATATCAGCCAGTTACAGTATATTCAAACAAGCCTCCAAATGATCAGAAAACATGGCAGGACCCTGGAGGGAACCGCTCATCTGATGGCTTCTCAATATGGTATCTCACCCTTGTGTATATTCCCCATACATTTAAAATGAATTCTCAAGGGACAAGGAAAGGTACACTGATGTGTACTCTGCCATGGGAAAGGCATATCACAGTGGAGCTAATTTTATCCTCTGTAACTGAAAACCCCAAGTCTTCCAATAAATTGCTGGGGAGGTGGAGTTTCTGTGCATACTTTTCTCTCTGGCTCAGAGATTGGCCTTTTCCTCAGTTTATATTACCATTGTGCTATTTGCTCTTTTACGTGTCAGCAAACTCAGTTACCTTGTACTTACATCAACACCATGGAAACAGAGATTTTGTCTCAAGCAACAATGCTCCTGAAAAGCTGGCCTGTGTTTTCCTTTAACAGTGTGAAAATAATTGTATTGCTTTCCTACTGCTGCCACGGAGCAGAGAGACCAGCTGAGAGTCACCACTTCCCTGGGAAAAGACAGCGGAGCCTAGCAGACTGCAAGCTCAGAGTTTGGTGTTCAACAGCTAACTCACCCACTTGATTCAACGGGGGAGAGAAGGATACATTTATTTCTAATCAGAAGGATTTTTTTCTTTTCATAGATGAAAGGGTTAAAGGAAAAAAAAATAGCGCACGGAGGGATGCCACCGCAGTACGGACGCCCTACATAAACCTTCAGTTTGCCGGGTGCGACGCTTTCAGCCTCAGATCTTTTTGCCGCTGCGTGCGGAGAGGAGGAGGAGGAGAAAGGGAAGGAGGAGGAAGAGAGGGAGGAAGAAGAGGAGCCCCCACCTGCCCTCGGCAGGCGCGGGGGCGGCGGCAGAGCCCGGCTGCCAGGGGCAGGCAGGCGGCTCCGCGGCCGGGGGGCTCCGTCCCGTCCCGTCCCGTCCCGTCCCGTCCCGTCCCACCGCGGGGGTCTCTCTCTCACCTGTTGATTTTCAGGGCAAACGCCCTCCTCTCTGCGGCGGGCAGAGTCGCCATGCGGCCGCCGCGGAGGGCAGAAGCCGGCTGCACGCACGTCGGGCGCCTGGGTTATTATTTATTATTATTATTACTACTGCTTATTGCATGCTGCGGGCTACGGAGCCGGCGGCCGTCTGACAGCTCTTGGGTGGCAACTTCCGCATTTCACCTTCCTCGCCGAAATCGGCCCAAGTGGGAGGGCTCTGCCGCTCGGCACCGACGGCTTCTTGCCCCGCTCCCCCGGGACGGGGGGCTCCGGCGACCCCACCGCGCCCCGCAGCCCCCGCTCCCGACCCCGCTCCCTCCCGGATCCTTCCGAGGGATCCAGAGGGGATCGGCGGAGAAAGCAGGAATTTGACCGGGAGAATTTGCCGTGGAGAATTCGCCTCGCACCTGTGGGCGAAGACCTGCGGAAAGTGTTGAGCATCCCCGCCAACACCCCCAGCCCCTTTCACTGGGGAGCCGTGGCGTTGGTGTTGCACACCCACATACTGCCATTTGCACGTGTGGTAATAGCTGGGATCACTTCTCTGTCCCTCCAGCACGGTGATGGAAGGGTTCAGGCAAGTGGAGGTGGCAAGGTCGGGAGCACGTGAGGGTCAATACCTGGGTATTGAATACATGCGAGCCACAAGCCACGTCTGCAAGGAGGAGCACACCTCACCTCAATGAAATGTCACCTCACGTCAATGAAATGTCTCATTTCACCTCAGTGAAATGCAGGTTTAAAGCTTGTGAAGCTAAAAATTAAGTGGTAAATAGATGCCACTTCTTGACCTGTGATATTTTGCCGATACACACATGCACTCTGGATATATCTCCCTCTTACCCCTTAAGTACTTGACTAGTAAGGAAAACCTACAAATACCAACACCAGATACCAGCTAAGTTTGGCTCTAAGCAGGCACCACTACCGTACTGTTCACCTTCACTTGCAGCTTGACTCTTTTAAACTGCCATTTTTAGTAAGTATCTTGTGGTTGTGTTGCAAAGCGATGTTTCCTGACTGGTATGCTTCTCTCGGTCTTGGTGCAGATTTCACTGCTACTGCAAATAAGCAGAACTCGGGCTTCATTGAAAGGGGAAACAAAAGCTAGAAATGGTTTCTGTAAATGAATTCTGGGGTAGCAGAGGCAATTCAGTTTAGGTTGTCCGGTTTTTATTAAATCATTGCCTTGGAGACAACAACATTAGGATTCAGCTGTTGAAAGGCAGTCACAGCTTGTTTCTCTGTTCCCAGTGAGCTGAAGGGTATCTACAGGTAAACAGAGTAAGCTGACTGAAGCAAGCAGTGGAAGAATATCATGCAGTGCAGATCTAAAATTGTATTACCAACAATTACCTTTGACTCTACAGGATTCACCAGTTTTAAGAGCACTGTTAGTACGGGTGGTCTTGAATATGAATGTTAACCCATATGGCCTTCAAAGAGCACTATCTACACGTCCTTACAGACGGGCTGAAATGCTGAAGAGCTGTAAGATTTAACAACAATAACAACAAAAACAACAGAAGTAAATAAATGGAAAATGGAAACAAATATAGACATGTTTAGGGGAAAAACATGCAAAGATCTACAGCAGAATGAGATCTTGGAGACAGGTTTGAAAAACTGAGAAAGAAAATACTGAAATCTACTATTAATACACTGTTATTAACTGGAAAACAATTGCTTTGGGAAGAATACATTAGAAACTTTTTTGGACAGAACTTACCCACCACACCCATCCTTTCTTTACGTCACCAAGATAAAGCTAGCGCCACTTACCTACTTGTAATTTCAACTTAGTTATCACTTGGTTACAAATCAGTCATAACTGTGATCCGGCATGTGTGTCGGTCTCAAGAAAACTGTTGAGTGTCAGAGATACTGGACGAGGCAAGATAGTGCTTTGCACTGCCTTACTTCTGTGCACTTGCGTGCGTCTGTTGAAACTTGATCACTCCTTCCGAACTCTTTCCAGTGCTCAACCCAGCTGTGGGTTTAATAGATATTTTACTACCATGCAAGAAACTCCAGATGTGCAACCTGCCCTCTGACAGGCCATTTGCAATCTCCTTGTGTCAACAGTGAAAAAACAAGAACAATTAAACATTTTTTAATAGACCCATGCAATTTTAATTGATACACCTATTTTTTGAGAGCTTAATTTGACATAAAATGCACACACAATTGACACAAAACACCCAATACTTGATTTTTCTTGGAGCACTTCACATGCATTTCTTACCTACTCTAGTTGGAGTCAAGGGCCTCAGCACCTTTGAAAGCTATGCATCAGAAATGAGCTGAAATATTTACTTTAGTATCCTGGCCTCTCTAGATCACTTACTCTTTTTGATATTACTCAGAACTGGTATATAAAAGACCTTATTTTCTCTTATTTCCTTTTTTCTTTTCAGAATTTTAGCTTAGACATTAATATAAACCACACTCTTCTTAAGATGCCATGAAATAAACACCAGTTTGTCCATTTTCTGTGCTGTTCAGACTCACTGCAGAACAGACAGGAGACATTATTATGTCCTCTTCATACATGTTGAGATGGTCTCTCTCAGCTCAACTGCGTTCTAACTCCTCTGTAAAAGGAGTAGTGGAGGAAAAACTCCATTTGCAGTTTTTCACCAGTACAAGGTTACTGCTATCACATGCAATTCTTTTCGGGTAGCTTAAACCTGCGTTATGGATAGCCTGTCATTAGAAGAGCTACGTGTCCACAGAAGTCAGGTCTCTTGTTTCTCAAAATATTGCTTCTAAAAACCATAGCCATCCTTTCATTGTTTAATTTCTAAAGCCTCCATGAAGTGCTATGCATTTTCTAACTATGAGTCTGTTTCTAGCAGCTTACAAGCAAAGGAGGAGAAAAGTAAGCAATGAAAAATAAGCAAGTAGCTCCCTTAACCATTCTGTACATTGTCTGGATGTGGAGACAGTAGGACAAAAGTTTTGGCAATAAATAGGTTTCACACCCATCCTTCTGGTCACTGCAGGCCCAATCACAGGAATAGGACTTTCTCATTCTTCCTTTACTGAAGTGTATGGTTAATTGGGTTTGGGGTGTTGGTTTTGTTGTTTGTTTGTTTGTTTGTTTGAAGACAGGACCATTCTTCTATTTCTAGCTGTGTCTTCAGAACTGCTAACTATTCATGAAGAAATCACTACCTCAATTTTTATGCTATAAAAAAGTACGGGCTTTATCTTAACAGCTCATGTGGTACCTTCTTTGATTGCCAAATTTGGCCACACAAACTGAGGTGGCAGTAATGCATATAACATCTCAATCTCACAAATACACCTGTTTATGAATGACACAACTATTTATTTTGCAGTTTCCCGCTTTTTTTTTTTTCTTAAACGAGGACAAAAGGATAATTCAAAAATAATTTGTCACATGTGGGAAAAAGCACCTGAAGAGAAACACAAAACTAGGGTGTTGTGGTTTAACCCCAGCAGGCAGCTAAGTACTACACCCTTTAATTAATCACTACCCTTCAATTAATATGCAGACATCGTTCACTTAGTTTAAAGACCACCCCCATGAAATGCCCTTAAAATTTTCATAAAATGTCTACTGAGTTCTTTCAGTCCATGACTCAGATTCTACCTGTTGTGGTGGCCGCTCAGGACAGGAGAGTTACTGGATGGAGTTACTGGATACCAAGGCCAGCTCAGGTTGGGTCACTGCTGCACTTGCACTGCTTCTTGTGAGACTCATGCTCTGTTGGTTTGAGTGGTTCCTGCTACAGAACTTCCTATAACATGCGACTCAGATTGGGTTGAATGGGTTACAACAATTTAAAGGCATATCCATCACAATCTCCACCCCTGGTCCCCTCTGACCAAGCTACAGGGTTCCACATTGCAATGAGCTCCTCCCCTTGCCCCTGGCCTGGCTAGCAGCAGAGGGTTCCTCCTATAACACTTCCTACAAAATGCAGCTCAAATCATGAGTTACAGCAGTTTGAAGGCATATCTATTACAATCTCTACTCTTTGTGCTTTTGGACCAGGCCATAGGGGTTGACATTGCAATGAACACCTCCCCTCGCCCCTGCTCCAGCCTGGGCTTGTCCACTGGCCACAGTCCCTTAGAGGTGCACCTGCTCCGGCACGGCCTTATCCAGGAGCCACAGCCTCTTCAGAGGCCTACCTGCTGGGGCATGGAGATAACCACAGCCACAGCCACCTCAGGGTGTACCTGCTCTGGCATGGAGACACGGGACCTTCAGACGTCCCTTCAGACACCTCCTGCGTTGTGGTCTCACCCACGGCCACAGACACTTTGAGGTGTATTCTGTCATGGCCTTATCCACGGGCATGGACACTGCAAGGCGAACCTGCTGTGGCATGGACATCTCCACGGCCACAAATGCTTCAAGGTGCACTTGCTCCATTGGGGCTTATCCATGGCCAGAGATGCTTCGGGGTGTATGTCTCCCACGTGGGCTCACTCACAGGTCTCTATCACTCAGACTCAAGTTCACTCTGGAGCCCCAGCCTGTCCAGCAGAGCTGCACAGGGACAGCAGTGATGCCTTGGCCATCTGTCAGCCCAGGCGCATGGTCACAGCTGTTATCAAAATGTTTCCAGCTGAGCACCATGGCTGCGCGCTCACCCTCCCCAGGTGGGATGGGGGAGAGAGTTGGAAAGATAAAAGTGCAAGAAATCGTGGGTTGAGATAAGGTTCCCCTACTTCCCATCAGCAGGCAGGTGTTCAGTCACTTCCAAGAAGCAAGGCTCATCACGCAGAATGGTTTCTTGGGAAGACAAATAGCATCACCCCAAATGTCCCTGCTCTTCCTCCTTCTTCACATCGTCTTTTATTGCTGAACAGGACATCATACAGTGTGGGACACCTCTGTGGTCAGTTGGGATCCACTGTCCTGGCTGTGTCCCCTCCCAGCTCCTTGTGCACCCCCAGCCTCCTTGCAGGCAGGGCAGCATGAAAAGTCCTTGGCTCTGTGTAAGCACTTCTCCTCAACAACTAAAACATCGGTGTGTTATGAACACTATTTTCATAAAAAATTCAAACCATAGCAACATACAAGGGTCTATAAAGAAAACTAACTCTATCCCAGTCAAATCCATGACACAGGGTTTCCATGGCTGCTAGTATGTTTTATATTGTCTAGTATACTGTCTTCAGAAGACATTTAGATGAAGAACTTAGTGATATGGTTTAGTGGAGGACTTGTTAGTGTTAAATCAGAAGTTGGACTTGGTGATCTTGGAGGTCTCTACCAACCTAGATGATTCTGTGATTCTGTGATATTCAGCAGCTACAGCCCAAACATTTAGATCATTAGAAGTTTTCATCTTTTTGGATGAACTGAATTATCAGCAGCCTACTTCATCAAATGAGAAGCAAAAGTCATCAAGTATTCTTTTTCATATATTATTTCACCACTTTTTTTTGGTTTGTTTTGTGAAAAAAAAAAGGAATTCTGTCATGCAAGTTTACATATTTTTAACTCATTGGATTTATCAGATGAGATGTTAGTAGGTGGACTTTTTAAACTATCTGATCCAATAAAATTTTGTCAATAGTGTTGCTTCAGCTTATTATTAAACACTGTCATTGTTTGAATTCCTGCAACTAACAAACCTACTATATACAAGGTCATGAAGTGTAATCATGTCTTTAGGAAAAGAAGTAGGAAGGTCTTTCCAGTCAAGAGGTAAAAAAGTCATCAAACCAAGTGTGAGTGAAGGGAGAAAAAAAATCAAAATAAAGCAAAGAAAATAATGCAATTTGGAACACATGGTGATTTTCCACACCTGGCTTGCTTGGATGGCAGCAGATGCTGAGTGGCCTTGCATACAATACACTAGAAAGTACGATTTCATTCCTCATCTCCTCAGCCCCATCCTCCTGTCACAGACAAAACCGTCCCAAACCGTGATCCTAATCATTGGTTCTTCACGCAGCACCACATTTCAGCCCTAGAATCTGTCATAAAGGCATGCATCCCCTGAACCCCACTGCATTTTCAAATGTTCTCACTCTGCTTTGGTCTCACTCCTGCAACCTGGCCGGCAGGAGGTGGGACACCAGCAGCTGGGCAGGGTGAGGAGCTGCAAGGCCAGCCTCCAAAGGCAGCGAGGTGCTGCTGACTGCTGGTACTGCCAGAGCAGGTACAGTCCTGACTGCTGCGTGTAACTGTCAGAGCTGGCAAGGGATTGGGAAGCACTGGAAGGGACAATAAACAGCGTGTCTATGCGCCATCTACCGGGGGCTTTTTTCTGTAATGACACGCATTTCTAAAACCCTTTTTCCTTAAAAGTGTAAATAAGGAATCGCTTGTTTACTGGCAGTCATATCCCTGAAAAAATGCTATTGCATGGCAGGGTGCCTACCACTAAACATGACTTTGTGGCCCAGGACAGTCAGGGATGATAAAGCCCTGCTGAGGCTCTGAGCGTCCCTTGCTCTTTGCCGAAGACATGCCTTTGATGATCTACCAGAATCTGAATTAAGTCCACGGGAATATTCTCAGTATCTTTTCGAAGGGTAACTTTGTATCCTTGGCAAAATACACCAGCAGTATGCAATTTCAGTAAAGAATAACTGTTTACTGATCACCTCATGAGAATATTTGGAGGTTCACATCAATGGGAAAACTGTGATGATCTCAGTAACCGCCAGCAGCACACAATGACTGACGTTTGCTAACACAACACCCTTCTACAATGCTGCTGGCTCATGTAGCCAGTGCCACTACGTACTGTTGCTAAGGGAAGCTGGATCTGGTCATTTGCAGTGCTCTCCTTGGCATAAATCTCAGTAACGTCTAAGATCACTTCAAGTTTAATAAGACAAAAACTCTTATATAAAAATTAGGAGGCTAAATCTAAGAAAAGTGTACTTTTCTACTACTCCTACTTATGTGTGAAATTGGCAAAGAGATTCTCAACCATCCTTTAAAAAACAAAACAAAACAAACAAACAAACCAAAAACCCCACCCACCCACCCAACAACAACAACAAAAAACCACTTCTATCTTTAAGTTTCATTTCTGTGTTGGTGAAACATAAGAAAGGGAACTTAGACCACACTGCAGCTGCCGTTTCATAGAACACTTGATTCTAGAAACAAAGCAGTAGCCTATGTGAATCTTCTTTTTTTTCCATTCTTTTACCATTAATTTATCCAAATTCTTCTGTAGAAATATAAATATTATAGGCTGAACTCTCAACAGAATGCTCACATTCACAGTAAACAGCACTTAGGTGGAGACAACGCTGATAGGTAATATTTTCCATTATAACCACCATCCTCTTACGTACAGTTAGGGAACTTGCTAGGTTGTATATGTTGATATTCAAATTCTGACTATAGGCCATGCATCTATTCAAATATTGTGTTTCATTAAAACAAATTAAAGCATAACGTCATATTACACTCCAGTCATAAAAAGCAGAAGTGTCAAAAAGTGGGTGTACTGACTGAAGTAACACTGTTGCTTTTAAAAGCATTTCCTTGTCTTATATTGCATGTTAATGATGAGTTCACTAAAAAAGAAAAAAATAATACAAAAATCCGGCTATGTCCTTTTATCAGGGAGTTAATATTTCAATATGCAAGTCATTTTCAGAGTTCCACATGGGCAGAACCTTACCTCATTATCGAACCTCGCTACAATGCAGCAGCTACAGAGGTCTGACAGCACCCGAAGTGCTTCTCTGAGTCAGGTCAGCACGTGCTGATGACACCGACTCTCCACATACATAGTGCCAGGAATCCATCGCAGTATTTGCAGGATCTGGGCCAGCATTATATCTTTTACCTACTGTACCTTTTTTACCAGTTATTACTGGACATCATTTCTCAGAAGATTGCTCAAGCAAAAGGCTTTCAAACCCTCTTTATTTATCTGTTTATTTCCTGTGTGTCCACACTGGGCGTAGCAGAAACATCCACAAGTACATTCATAAAAACTGTCATGAGAAGTTCTCAATCTACATACAAATAAGAAAATAGAATCTAAATATAGATAAGAACATAGAGAAAGCTTAACAGAAATACTTAAACAGCATTCACAGGCAAGAAAGAAGTTAATGTACCCAGAGCAGTATGCAAATCACACTAAGGTTATGCCTCTGCTTACCAGTTTATATTTTGAGATATACATGGGGCTGTTAAGCAGCTACTGAACTCATCACAAAACTGAAAATTTCAGTTCCTTCATTGTTTTGCAGGTTAAATAACATCAAAAAATCTGGTATTGTTGTATTGATTTGCAGCAACACCTTTCTCTGGGATGCTGAACTACGCTTTATTATATACACTATTAATACCATACAGAAACCTCCTTCTCCAGAAGGCATGTTGCTTTAAGACTGTTATATTCTATATACCATGGAAATGTCAATGATTTTATTTTCCTGTTGTTTTAACTGCATCATGCTCCCATTATTGATACATGATACGGCAGCAATTTGCAATCTCTTGCAACATTCTTCAGTACATCCTTTTGCTTACTTTCATGGCTCTTACAGTCTTGTTCCCTAATTCTCCTCAAAGAGTAACAGCCTAAATAAATATTTTTATCCCTTGTTGAAATCAGTCTGAAACAAACTACTTGCTTGCACTGAGATCTTTAGAATTTTGGAAGGTACTAACTTACTTCAACTGCAGCCAAAACCACCTAAACTAACAGTTAAATACGACTTCCTGCAACCTATCAACATTTCACCGCTTTCTGATGGTGTGACTGGAAGAGAAATATCTTAGAATAAACCACTCTGACTGTGCCACCCAGTTTGCTGTGTTCATTTTAGTGGCTACCACAACAAAATACGCAGGCTTTGCATTTAAATTCACGTAGTAGGCCTTATTACAAAGTTCAACAGAAATCCGAGGACAGCTAATACAGCAAAATTCTGATGTTTGAATATAAACTTTCAAGAAATTTGAAAGGAAACCCAGAATCCACATTATTTATTTTGGGTAATTTTGTTCCAGAGAAACGTAATGACCTGTGCCATGTGAACTAATGAAAAACAGAACAGCTTAAAGAGCCAGGACACTGGTCTCATCATCTCTTTTTTCCCCAGTATGTCTCACTGACATGTAAATGAAATTTCAGTATTAAAACTATCCAATTTTTGAAGACAATTTACAGCCTTTTTTTTATGCTCTGTCATGCTAACATGTCAGTTTCCAACACCTCTCTGATTATTTTCTTCCTTTTGTCCACAGCTTTCTCACAGTGGAAATCTTTACAATTTTTGTTAATTAATCCCTTAATAGCAGAAGTATGAAAAACTGGGCAGTCTCAGGACAGCAGAAGCATATGCCATTGGAATTTGCTTTCAGAATTCAAAGAGAGACAGTCTTGAAAAGCAGATCAAGATTTTTTCCTTAAAACACGATCTGTAATGTTGACCAACAAGACTTGACTAAACAAGAATGCAAAAAGGTGTATCATATCTTGTATTGGTCATAAAACTCTAGAAATAAACAGGTTGCATGCTTACACGATATAAGGAATGGATGAGATTTACTGCCTTCCACAGTTACGGCAACAGAAACTCCACAACTAATTTCTGTCAGGTATCCTTATTTGTTGATGATACCTAAGTCTGTTATCTTGTTAAACTCCAGGCTTTCACGCTCAGGCCTCTACTGAAATTCCATCAAACAGGCAGAAGATTTATAGTGTAGGAGGACGTTAATTATTTTAACTACAAGCAGAGCAAAAAGAAACAAACAAACCAAACAAACAAACAAACAAACAACCTACATTTCTCAAAAAAATTAAGAGCATAATAATTTGCTTTTGAGCTTTCCTTGTTACCTTAATATCTAGACAATCACATAGCTATAGGTATTTGTTGGAATAAATAGTTGTACATGCATGACAAGCTGAATTAATGCATCATGTAACTACTTTTATCATTTTTAGATCAGATTTTTACACGTTTACGACCGAAGTAGGAATTGAACTATTTACCCAGAGAGAAAAATCATTTAATATCGTTCTCGCCCCAGGGATGTTTTAACCCGTAAAAATGCAAGAGGATTCAAAGACGAACACTAATCGTGTGTACCGCCGCAGAAATAAACAAGCACACAAACCGGACTAAGACACGTATTTTATCAGCTCGCACTGAAACCTGCGTTACTGAAACGCCTCCTACCAACCCCTACACACAGAGGCGCATGCGCCCAAGCGGGCCGCGCATTCTCACAGCGGGCCGTGACGGGCGGCGGCGGCGGCGGGGGAGGAGGGGAGGCGGGAGGGTGTGTGGGGGGGTGGCGGCGTGCGCCGCGGTCGTGGGGCGGGCTGAGGGAGGGCGGTGCGGCCGCCATTAGCCGCGCTGTGATGGAGGACGAGGAGTGCCCGGCCCTGGTGCCCATCGCCGCCGGCGGCTCGGAGGGGCCCGACCCCGGCAGGAGGATCCCCGTGACGATCATCACGGGCTACCTGGGTGAGGCGCTGCGCTGCGGGCGGTGGGTTCGTCGCCGACGTGGGGTGTCCCCATTTAATGGTGGCCCCATTTAACGTCTCAGCAATGTGCTAGGTTTGTCGCAGTTGAATGCAGGCTGAATTGCGGCTTTGCGAACGAAAGGTTTGCTCTCCCTCTCTTAAACCAACGCAGTGGTTTGGAACACCGCATAAAGCTATATACAGTAAAGGTCCAGTTAAGTCTAGGAGTGCACACCCCCTTCCAAAACTTGTCTTAAAACTTTGTACTCCATTGTCCTCCCTCAAAGAAACCTGAGGATGCAAAGGCAAGTTGTTTCACCAGGCTCCCCTAGCTGTGATTTTTGTGGGATGAAACTCCTCAGAGCGTGGTGTTGCAGGTTGCTTAATGATGCCTCGTCTCATGGCACTTAGCGTACAGTCACCACTGATGACAAAATTGCTGCTTAGAAGAAGCAATGAGACGTAGAAGAAGAAATGCTCATTCTGTTAACAGAGTAAAAATGAATTTTCAAGGAAAAGACTGCCCAGCTCGTAAGGGACTTGTAAATTAGTTGAGCACTGGCACTTAGTGTAGAGAAGACTGTGTTTTTTGGTTTGTTCGTTTTTAAGCTGAGATACAATGAGCTAATAGTTCTTCGAAGTCTCCTTCAAATATATCTTCGGGTTAATTTTTACAATGTTATAATAGAATGCAGGATGTGAGACTGAAAATTTTTATTTCAAAAGAGATTAGATTCGTCTGAAGTATGTGTGCCCACAGTAGTATTTGTTTTTAATTTGAAAATTTAGCCACTTTTAAAACCATATCAGAAATTATGTTTGTGTTCTAGGTGCTGGGAAGACAACACTTCTAAATTACATACTGACAGAACAACATAGTAAAAAAATCGCAGTGATACTCAATGAGTTTGGAGAAGGTATGTACACCTGTAGAAACATTATTATTATTTATTTCTGCCTGTAAAATATATGTAAAATTTCTAGAAATCAAGAACATTGAAGTTCTAAATTCATTGCTGAGATTATTGTTATAACTCACCCTTTAAAAAGGCAAAAAGTCTTTTGGTTGGTATTAATAGAAAATACTATGTGCTAATCAGTTTTGTACATCAGTTCAATTCCTTGAAGTCAAGTAAATGCATATATTATGCTGCTACAAGTGCTGTACCTCCATTTGGTCTACTCATTCTTAAGCAGATGGAAATTAAAATGAACTGTTGGTGGATAAGCTTTTCTTCCATTTCTCCCTAGTCACTTACAGATCACAAATTATCTTAGACCAAGAAAACAGGGAGATACATGCATGGTCTCTCTGGTCCTACGACCTTTTTGCTTCTGTACCTAGGATTTTTAGGTGTCAGGATGGATTTTATATCTCTACAATGGTCAGTGTTGCTTACAGTTTGCACTGTGGTAGTGTTGTTTTTCTTTAGTGGTGGTGTTTTTTCTATATGCATGTCATTTCTGGTCATGGAGCCTAAAATAACATAGCCTTTTCCCTTGCTTTTAGCAAAGTTAGTTGCAGTTGTGCTGTCATGTTTATCCTTTGGGTTTTGGTGTTTGTGGAACCAGTTTGACTTTGTTTTTTAAATTTCTCAGAAAATGGAAAATACTGATTTATGAACAACATGTTAGAAAGAGTCTTAGAAAACAAAATGTAATTTAAGAGTGAAATGTATGCCAACCTGAGTCTTTCATATCTCCTTTGCAGGCATTCTTTCACAGATTTTTGATTTCAAATTATAGTACTTCCTCTTTTTCCAGGAAGTGCATTGGAGAAATCCCTGGCAATCAGTCAAGGGGGAGAACTCTATGAAGAATGGCTGGAGCTCAGAAATGGCTGCCTGTGCTGTTCAGTAAAGTAAGGAAGGACTGTTACGCAAGTTCTTACAGTGGGTTTTTGGGGAATTGAGGAGAGGAGATCGAGGTCTTGATTCATAAAACTGATGGTAGTGTTGATTGTGACCTCTTTTCCTCAGTTAAAACAAGAATTGGAATTTGATAGGTAGAAATGTATTTTAGAAATGCGTTGGTCTAAACACCAATTGGGTGTTGTAGGGTAAGGAGCTCTCAGTCTTCTGTTACTAGTATATGCTGTTAAACAGGAAGGCTGGAACTAGGCCTCAGGTGAACTAATTTCCAGTTTAAATCCTTACTTGGTGTTTCTTGCTCTATATTGACTAACACTTGAATATTTTATTCCTCAGAAAGGGTAGAGGGTGGGCTTGGTGACCTAACGAAACGCGGTATTCTGAATTGTAAATTGATGGTTATGTTGAAAAGTAGTAGTGCATTTGGTTTTGTTATGTTTTGTTCCCATGTTTGTTTGAATGCCAGATTGTTTGTGATAAATTTATAAGAAAGGTGATGGTTTGTTTGTCCAGGAAGTTTGAAGAACTGGTCTTATGCCTTACAATTGGATTAGTAAGGGGAAAACAAAGATCCTATTGTACTGTGTTGTATGGCGGGATATAAAGAATGCCGCCATTACTACTGTTTTTTTAAATACATTGGTTTCTTACATAAAATACCATATGTTTTGACTTCATCAGCTGAGATTTCAGTCAATGATGCATCTTGATTTTGCTATATGTGATAGAGAAAGACAGGAGAACATTGATCAGTCTCCACCCCCCTACCCCCCTTCATTTTAAAATCTGTTTCCAAATAAAAACAGTTACACATTCACACAGCCCTGCTTTACAGTTATTTCAGTGTTTGAATATTCATTTAAATTAGCATTGTTATGTCCTTGGGAGTGGGCAAATAGTGTTTTCAGACTAAAACAAAACAGAAAACTGCTGTTTACCTGATACTGGAACAACATCTTGATGACCGAATTTTAAGTGTAGACTGTAAGTCCTGACTCAGACCTTTGCTTTGATGATACTGTCACTGTGTTCTGCATGAGAAGATGGAGAAATGTGTTTATATAAAACATGTTTATGCATGTTTTACTTGTATTCTCTGTTCTCAGGTTTAATTGTTTCTTCTTACAGGGACAATGGTGTGAAGGCTATTGAGAACCTCATGAAAAGGAGAGGAAAATTTGACTATATACTGTTAGAAACAACTGGTTTGGCAGATCCAGGTAGTTCACATTATGTATGTTTTCCATAACCATTATAATTATCCTGTTTTTATGAAGTGTTTATTTGCTCACCGGTCAGTTCACCATTCAGAATGTATTATAAAGGGGTGAGTCACTAGTCACATGCTTTGGTTGCTGTATAGACTGAAACTGAACTGGTTAAGGGAATTGGTGCACAAACAGGTTGTGGTGTTTTTTGTTGGTGTTTTTAAACTTTTAAACTTCAGATTGACTCTAAAGCTTAACAGAAATCCAGTTAGAATATATGTCTGTCAAGAAAACAGCTGGTAAGGCTTGGAGAAGAGAAGCGCATTCTAAATCTGCGAGCTTTCAGTAGTCTTTTCTGTCTTGCATTTCTCCTTTCAAGGTATAGATTAGCATCATCTAGTTTAGTGTTATGTTGGTTGTCATAAGCCTTGTATTCTGTGAAGTCATAAAATGTACTGCCAACCAGACTAACACATTGGTTTGGTATGTAGAGGGCAGTAATAGATCTTACAAATTCCTTGTGTGCTGTTTAATGATATTTATTATAAAAAGGTGTTTCAACTGGAGTTCATGTTAGTAATAGCTATCTAAATGGTTGTCTCTGAGCCATACCAATTAAAAATGTGTCGTTGATTGAGAGTGAAGGAAATTCTTACTGGCAATTCAGTTGTTTCCCATTTAATAGATTGACACTTTCCAGCTCAAAGTTAAATAGTTGTCATAGTAAAGTAATTTTTTTTTTTCGAAGGAAGAACATTGATTTGGCCTCTGTTACTCACAAATCCTATTTGAGTCAAATTGGAAAACTATTAAGCTTTTTGGAAAAAATCAATAGATACCAGAAAACCATTAGATCTTGTGGCCTTTGCTATAGCCTGCATGAGTAAGCCCTGTAAACGATTGACAGGTATTTGGTGTTGATACAGAGTGATGTTTGGAGGACTGCGTCTTGTCAGTTCAGGTGGACAGCTCTAGGCATTAGAATAAGTTCAGTTATTGTTTTCTTCTTTCTGCTTAGACAGCCTGTCAGTAATGAAGGGTCTGATAATTGAAAAATACAAGTACTGTTACTGCTGTTAGCTCCTTCTGTCCTTCATATTGGGGCACTGATACATGCTAAATTGGTTTGTTTCACGACACCTTGTGATTTGTTTCATAAATATGCAGCACATCCTACAGTTCCTAGAATCTATTTCACAGGGTCTTTCTAGCAGAAAGCAAGGAGTAGCGTGCTCTTAGGCCATATATATTACACAGGTTCCAGGTCACAAATTTCTAAATCCTTGATAGAATGTGACCACAGTGGTTCAAATACTTTTTGATTCTTTTTCTTCTAGGCTTATCAGCTTAGTATGTTCTGTTTTACGTTACGTAATTTTTACATTTATATTTTTTATAATCACAGACTATTTCAGGTTGGAAAGGATGCTGGGAGGTCTTTAGTCCAACTTCCTGCTCAAAGCAGCGTAAGATATAAGATCAGGTTGCAGGGTATTCAGTCAGAGAATGGGAGTGATAGAACAATTCTAGTCAGCCTGTTCTGTGCCTGCCTTTTCATGGTGAAAAAGCGTATTTCTGCTATATGTGGTCTGAACCCCTTGTTCCTGTGATCCTGTGCTGAACTCATACACGTGTATTGACATTTTTTGTGTACATGGGATCCCCATGCTGGAAGTACTATCCAGGTATGGTCTTAAAAGTGCTGAATTGAGGAAGATGACCTGCCTCAGCCATGCTCCTGTTCCAGCAGCTTGGGATGCTGTTGGCCTTCTTTAATCCCATGGCATACTGATCGCACAGCTTCTGCTGACCAGGATCCCAAGGGCCATTTCCATAGACCTGCTGCCTAGCCTGTATAGTTGCAAGGGGCTGGCTTTTCCTTAGTGTGTGGCTTGACCATTCTTGCTGAATTTCATCAGGTTCCTATTGCCCTTTCCTTCCTGACCGCCCCTCTGAAAGGCAGCCCTACCCTTAAGCATATTGACTGTCCATTTCCCGGTTTGATGTTCAATGTGAGCTTGGCAGGCACGTCCTCTATCTCCTACTCTGGACTGCTGCTAAAGAGGTTAGAAAAGGACAGGTGCCAGGATAGACCCCTGCAATACCCTGCTTATACTGGCTTCCAAATAGGGTGTGACCCATTAACTGCAGCCTTCAGATTTTGATTGTCCAACCAGTTTCGTCTAGTTGTGTTTCTGCTTAGATTGGTAATGCTGCAGTGTGCTTACAAGAATGTCTTAGAATACAGCGTTGAAAACTTTGCTAGAGTTGAGGTAAATGGCATGCGGTGGACTGCCCTGGTCCACAGAGAAATTACTCATCAGAAAAGAAGGCCAGGAATGGCCTTGACAGATTGATCAGTCATGATTTACGCTGTTAAACCTCCAGTATAATACTTGTCTGCAGTTTGAACCTATGTTAGAGATGTGTTAACCTGATTTATCCTAAAATATTTTAGGCCAGAAGTTTTCTTGTGGAGATCTGAGATAAGGAAAATGTTCTTTTCTGTCTTCAGTTATTCTTGACTTTCTTCATACTGTTGATTTGTGATGTAAGAAGCTGCATAGGACATTTTAGTAAAGCCAGTGAAGCAAAAAAGATCCTTGGGAGGGAGCTGATTTCTCCCAAACGTCCCAATACCATTTTTCTTTAACTGTTTTATCTCTTTTAAATGCCCCCCCCCCCCCCCCTTTTTTTATATATAAAATGTGTGCACAGTGACCTGGAAACAATGGGTGAAGGGGGTAGTGCAGAAATCTTTAAAAATGAGGGAGCCATGCAATGAGTACAGCACTGAGTTAATACTACTGAGTTACTAAGCTAGTTCAGACAACTTATGTGCATCTGTGTGGGGTTTTTAAAGCTTTTCTTAGTCATAGCTGTTGATCTGCACACAAATATAATGTAGCAGCTGATAGATAAAATGTGTGGTTGGGTACTTGACCTCTGTGACGCTACCTGAATTTGGAAGAGAAGAATTTTAAATACAGCACTATTAATGTTATTTTTACAGCTAAATTTACTGTTCTTCTTAGGAGCTGTGGCCTCCATGTTCTGGGTTGATTCTGAGCTGGGAAGTGACATTTATCTTGATGGTAAGCAGCGCAGGCTTGTTTATCTGTACCCGTGTTTAGTGTAATGTATTCTTATAATTTAAGGCAAGATTTCAGAAGATGTTTGAAAGACATAATCTTGGTTCTCACATCCCCAGATTTAACAACAGAGATCCATTTTCTTGCTCTGATGCTCGTATACTTGATGAGCTGTTTCAGTTCACTAAACCCAGCAAAAGTTGTGTATGTTTTGCAGAGGGATCAGATAATGAGAGATCTTGATTTTGATACAAGGGGGAAAAAATCAAAAACAAAACACCTCATTAGTTAGATGTTATTAAACATTACTCAGGAGTAATATTACAGTTTCTATTCAGTTTCTATTATTTTTATTCAATGTTTCATTTTTCTTTTTTCTGAACTCTTAAGTTAGTATCTGGACTCATCTGTCTTCTGTTCTGTGTTTTTTTTGTCTTTTGTACTCTTGTTTGCTCTAACATTTGCTTGTTCCATTAAATATCTGAGTTTACTGTAATATAAACTGTCAGTAGTTAAAGAGCATGTTGAATGTTGTTGTTTTTAGCTAGAAGAAAACTTAGATTTTGGATTAAAAAAAAGTCCCCGTAACAATTTGTTTCGTCTGTGAAACAGCCAGCTAGTCAAGGAAGCGTTCAGTTGTGTAGGAAACAGCTTCCTAAGTTTCTGCTAAGACAATTGCAGATTCCTGGTCACTTAAAATAACTGTATACCTTGGTCAGTCCCCTTAATTTATTTTAATGATCTGTGGAAGTATCTCTCTGCCAATTTGCTTTGGCCTGGAAGGAGAAGGAGAGGCATCCATCTGGTATGAATTTCTCTTACCTGGCTCAGTAGATTTTTTTTTTTTAAACAAAAACAAAAAAAAGTGACAAGTCTAATGTTGAGATGCATTGGAAGCATTGGAAGTATTATGAGCAGTTTTAAGTGTGATGATGCCGTCATTTTACTAGTTGCACAGGAAGCTAAGAAATTGTTGAATTATGCTGAAAACGGCTAACAGTTTTACTCCATTTTGATATTCTCTTTTAGGCATTATATCTGTCGTTGATGCAAAGCATGGATTGCAGGTAAGGTACTGGCTTTGTTACATATTTGAAAAAGATTTGCAACGTTAAAAAAGTTATTGCAATAATGTTCATTTTGACAAATATTTTTTAACAATTGCTTTAATTAAGTTCCACTTAAACAATAGTTTTCTAAATTTTGTTAATTGACACATTTCAAATGAAAATTAATTCCACTTTCATTTGGTATTCCTGTGTCTTCAAGAAATTGATTTTAAAATAATACTCCTGATACATTTAGAGCTGATGAAGGAATGCACAGGATGATCTTCCCAGATATGTAAAGCATCAGAGGTGCACTCTTAAAAAATATTATGTCAATTTAAAATTTCAACTCTTCCAGGTGTTTGTGATGCTTCTGAGGCATTACTGCCTTAATGGCAGGGTGTGCAAAAAATGGCTTGTAGCTGAATGTCTTCTGTTAGAGTATGAAGTCTGTTGCTCTAAATTATTGATGAAAATATGGTTTTAAGTTGCTACACTTTGCACTGCTGATTGAAATGGGGGCATTTTCTTCTCTTTCACTTAATTCTGTGGGAGACGTTGTTGGGCACACAAGTGTAGGACAAAGCTGCAGGTGGTAAGACATTGAGCTCCTGCAGCATAACCAGATACTGCTTTTCTTGGCAGTGCCGACTAATTATTTTGCCCAGTTACTGCTTGCATAGGCAGTGCACAGTGGTGATGGGCAGACTCGCCAAGGAGTAGTTTATACATACAAACCCAGAAAGAGTTGTGAATTTTTACTATAAATATATAGGTTTTCAAGTTTTTTGGAGTAGTATGCACTCCTGTACTGCAAGCCTAGTACATCTTTAACCGTTAGATGACATCACACTTGTTAGCAAAATCACTGTACTTTTAAAATTCAAATATTTTTTTCCATGGTTACTATATGTCATGGTGACTTTAGTTTTCAGATTTATCGTGAATTAACTGAATATAAATAATATAATATAATTTTCCAACTCTTCGGCATTCTAATAAAAAAAAAATTTAAAAAAAGTTTTCATTAAAGAAAAGTTAAGCTTCTGTAATGATGAGTATATAAACTTTTAAAAAGTAATTAAAATAACCAAGATGTAGTCATTGTTATTTCTTGTTGAAAATCATACCTTGGCTGCAATGTTTTTGGCTTACTTTATGCGCAAATGAATTTGACCGTTATTTGAACATCCTTAATCCAATTGTTTTAATTTTTGTCTAGCACTTGACAGAGGAGAAACCAGAAGGCCTTGTCAATGAAGCATCTCGGTATGGATATAAAGACTAATTATTTTTTATTGTTGTCAGCAACTGGAACTGTATGTTGAGTTATGGAAGGATATGGAAGGTCATTAAATTTTTTTATAAATCTTTTTGCTTCTTTACTTTCACACCAATCTACATTGATCTAATGAGGTAGAAAACAAAAGTGAGTTCATGTTCCATCCTAACTCTTCTAATACATGTTTTAAGAGAGATGGAATTTTACATAAAATATGGGGAAATAACCTGTACTGGGGGCAAAAAAGAATGACGTTAGGATCTGTCAGATAGTCAAAGTAGAATGGGAGATAGAGAAATATTTTGTTTATTAAATGTGGAGCCACAATGAGTAAATGTAATTGTAGTAATAGCAGTCTTCATAAAGCAGGGACTTCCAATATCACTTTATGAAGAGTACATGCAAGAGAATTAGGTTCATAAATCACCAAACACTTTGGAGTAGATAACTTTTTTTTAGCCTTTCTACATCAAGCCTTTGTAGCTTAGTAGTCTCCAATTCTGTCAAAGGAGAGGAGTTACACGAAGGTGAAGTCAATAGTATTGTAGTTATACTCCATGATGTTCTTGTTTGATTAACGCTTGCTCTTCTTTACTAACAATATAATACTTTTGTGTTCATGTGGGAGAGATGTTGCTTCTGCCTTACAGAAATAATTTGTTTGTTCAAGTGTCTTTTATTTTTTTTCTTAACATATAGGCAGGTTGCATTAGCTGATCTTATAATCATCAATAAAACAGATTTGGTTTCAGGGGAAGAATTGAATAAAGTCAGAACATCTGTCAGGTATGAAACTTTTGGTGTACCTGTAACGCTGTACTGGCTTAAATGTTATTTTTCTGTGTAACCACAGTTCTTACTGCTAATACAGAAGTTAGATCTCATGATTATTCTGATACATCGTTTAGTCAGCAGTGAAAAAGAGACTGCAAAAGAGACTTTTAAAAAGACATGTCCATTACATTTATGAGCTTCCACAGTCTTAACAGCTTGCCTACATAAGATCTGATATTATCTGCTAAGGGAAGGCCTTTGTCTTAAGTGTCTACTTTCTTTTATTTCGGGGCAGCTGTTACCATTTTTGAGTTAACCATTTGTAGGAGGGGGAGAATCTGTTAGTAGATATGTTTTCGTTAGCAAATACAAAGGGTTATAGAAGATAGTCCAAATAATTGTCTTGGGTGTAAAAGAACCAGTGGTTTGAACTGAATGAGCGATCAAAGGCTTGTGCCATCTTTCTCAATAAACTGATAAACAAAATATTAAAATGGAGAAATACCTTGCTACTTTATTAATGGTTCCTCTAAAACAAAAAAAAGTCAAAATGTGTTTCAGTATCTATCAGGAGGAGTCTCACATAAGAAAACACTATATTCACTAATTTTGTTGTTAGAACTTGTGAAGTTCAATCTTATGGTATAAAAAAGTCACAAAAGCAAAGCCTTTTGGGATATCTGTGGGATTGTTCGATTTGTTAATAATGGCATTGGAGTTGTTGCGGTGCTCTTTCTTGTGCTTTTTTACATGGTCAAATTGTTCAATCTGTCTATTACAATTGCTTTTACACTTCTGCTTTTTTCTGTTTTATTTCAGGTCAGTAAATGGATTTGCTAAAATTCTAGAGACGCAAAGATCAAGGTATTAGATTGGCCAGTATTACTAGGTACCAAATCATGTTTCATGGATGTTATTTTAGCAAAACCTGCATTTTGGTCTAAGTTTAATATGAATGTAACTTTTAATTATTAAAATTGCTTTTTAGTAATGCTGTTACTTTGGGAATAATAGCATTTGGAAAGTTTCTGAGAAATGCTAATGCGGACATAATTTAATGGCTTCAGTATATTCCAAAAACATAGCAGATTTTTAAGGGAGTGTTACAGGCAGGAATTCAGTTTTTCTCGTAACTTGTGACCCAGATCTTGTATTTAGAGTAACTTGTGAGGCCCAGTTGTTTCTGAGGTAAAAGTTGATTACAAATTTTACAATATCCACATTTGAGTATCTTATTTTTGAGATCGCTGTTTACATGACCTCTGTGCAGTGACATTTCTTCACTTAATGTATGTATATACTTTAAGTATAGCATAAGTGTAGCATCTGGGTAAAGAACTCATTGGGAACAGCCCTACGGAGAAGGATGTGGGGGTTCTGGTGGATGAAAAGCTTGACATGAACCAGCAGTGTGTGCTTGCAGCCCAGAAGTCCAACTGCATCCTGGGCTGCATCAACAGAGGAGTGGCCAGCAGGTGGAGGGAGGGGATTGTGCCCCTCTGCTCTGCCCACTGAGGCCCCCCACTTGGAGTGCTGCGTCCAGGTCTGAGCTCCCCAGCACAAGAAGGACATCGATGTGTTAGAACGAGTCCAGAGGAGGGCCACGGAGCTGATCAGAGGGCTGGAGCACCTCTTCTGTGAAGAAAGTCTGAGAGAGCTGGGGATGTTCAGCCTGCAGATGAGAAGGCTTCAGGGACGCCTCCCTGCAGCTTTTCAGTACTTAAAATGGGCTTACAAAAAAGATGGAGAGCAACTTTTTGCTCAGGCAGACAGCGACAGGACGAGTGGGAATGGCTTCAAACTAAAAGAGGGGAGATTTAGATTAGATGTTAGGAGGAAATTCTTCACTCAGAGGGTGGTGAGGCACTGGAACAGGTTTCCCAGAGAAGCTGTGGATGCCCCATCCCTGGAGGTGTTCAAGGCCAGGCTGGATGGGGCTTTGAGCAGCCTGCTTTGGTGGGAGGTGTCCCTGCCCATGGCAGGGAGGGTTGGAACTGGGTGATCTTTAAGGTCCCTTCCGTGATTCTATATTAAAAGATTGAAAGATATTAGCATCTTCCTTAAGGTTAAGAGCAAGTGTAAAAATGCTGTGAAGTGATGGAGTTGCAGAGATGCAGTTGTAGCATTTCCCTTTTCTCCTGTTAAGTAAGCATTTCAGAACATTATATAAATTCTTAAAATTCTGGATTTCATCTTAGGAGGAATGGGAAATTTTATGCGTGGCAAAGAGTGGAGAAGTAAATTAGGGCTTAGGAAAGAAGTCTTTATGAAAAAAGACTTGTAATAGATTGTTCAAGCTGAAATCAAAGAAGGGACAACATGAGAGTTTTAGTGAAAATAGTGATACTGAGAAAGCGGATCAAGAGCTCCATGTTCTTTTGCTGCAAGGCAGAGAACAGAAATCATCAACAGAATTCTTTGTGTTTGGGGTTGGGAAGAAAGCTCTTACACAATTTATGCAGGATATAACTTTATTAATGTGTACCGGTCTAACTGCCTGAAGGAGATGATTACAACTTTGGGGCCAATTTTTGTAATGTGCCAAAAAAAAAAAAAGAAATCTATAGTGGCTACCAATTTTGAAGAGCATACTAAATTTACTGCTTTGAGGCTTAAATTAGTATCTGTCCATGGAGGGTTAGGGAAATCCTGTGTGTGAGGCGTAATGTTCACATCTGTACTTTCTGTGAGTGTTTGATGCCAGCCAATGTTAGAGAGATTAAATTAAGTGGACCTCAGGTACAATCCTCAGTGATAACTGTTATTTTACCAATAAATATTCTTTAGTGAGTGATACATTTCAGAAGTGAAATAGGCACCAAAATAATTTATTATCATTTGAAAACATTTTTCTTTAATTACGGTTTTTGTCCCACAAAATCCAACATGTAAAAACAATTTCTTGTGTTTCTATAAACCAAATACGAGTTTTCAGAAGACTGCTGAGGACAAACAGTTTGCACTGAAGCTAGTCTTGAACTTTATAGAGGGTTTGTTATGCATTTTACATTATAAACCTTTCATCTTAGATACGGCTTTGTAAAGCTACTGTTGGATATTAAAGTTTCATAATAATACAGTAATACTGGCTACACTCTAGAAGTCTCTTTTTAATGTCTTGTCTGTAAATGTATTCCTGGTCTTCAGCCATGTTAAATATGTTTATAAAGCTGTCAGTTGCTATTAGCAGTGAAACCTTTGTTACAAATCAAATGAGTATATTTCTTTTATAAAACAAAATATTTTTATGCAGGTGTTCCAGGTAGCTATTCTTAAAAGTAAATATGATCAGTGCTGCCTATTTCAAATTATGTTTTTTCATCAGTCTTAGCTTCAGATATTAGAGCTGAAATTCGTCGTAGTAACATTTGCATCATAGCATATTTCTAGTGATTATTTGAGCAGATGCAGCTTGGTTGTTCTGCTGAACGAGGTTTTGGTGTTCCACCTTGTTCCACCAGTGTTTGAAAAATAAAATCAAACTATGGCCATTTCCGAAAAGAAGTCTCAGCATCCCATGTTCTCAAACAAGGTCTCTAGATAGAATAGCTTTTAAATAACTTTGTTTCTAGGTGTATGGCTTTTATGTTCTCCTGAAATCCACTCTCTGAAAATGACAGCCTGTAAGTACTCATGGTTTTCTAGTTCGGAGAATTCAGTGGCCAAGCAATGTGGATTTTTCTCAGCCAGCTCTTGTCCAGGGCTGCAAATGCCGAAGTTGCTGCTTCGGTCTCATGGTGGGACACGCCAGATACACTTGCACTGAAACGTCTAAAAAATAGATATAGACTCTTATTTTTAATAAAGCTGCAGGAATCCAGTACAGAAGGGGCCAGTCAGTGGTTTGATGAAGGGGAATGTACTTAGCTCAAGTTGTGAACTTAAAAACTTCAGCTCTCTTGGCTGTGTGTCAGTATAACTGCATGTATTTCAGCAGTATTTTGTGTATCTGCCAGTTTTTTTAGTGCACACGTGTGTTGTAGAATTATATTAGTAAATATTAAGGGTGCAGAATAATTGCAGGAAGAACTTCAAGATTCCTTTTCTTGTATGGGAACTTTACATTATTCAGGCAGCCATCATGAGGGATTTTATATTTCTGGAAATACTTTCTTGACCTTTATTTTTTTAAACTATGTTGTTCAAAGTTCTGTTTTTGTGCTTGTGTGACTGTGTAACTAAAAGCTGCTTTTTGCTGTAGTAGAGAACGCCAACCACCGAAGTCCAAAATTAAGGCTAGCTACTTGTGTTTGGTGGCATTAGAATAATAGACCAGAAAAAAAACACAGAAACATAAAGCTATTTCAAAGATGATTCATTGAACTATGCAAAATCTTTAAATGCAGTAAAAATACAAAGCTTTTTTTTTCTTCCCTTGTATAGAGTTGATCTCTCCAATGTGTTGGACCTGCATGCTTTTGACAGTCTATCTGGAATAAGGTATGGCAAGAATTTCACTGTCTTTTATCAGAAATAATGTTCATTGTATAAATACAGGCATGAAATAGATATATGCTGGCAAAGTCTACATCAGGGTTTCTGGTACAAATTCTAGTTAAGTCGGTTGTTTAACATTCTCACTTTATAAATAACAGTTTTTTTTCCACTGGACATGCATGCAACAGAAGTTTTTTTTAAGGTTTTAAGTTTTGCTTTAATACTACTACTAATAAATCAGATTTTGATTTTTTTTTTCTGACTTGTAAGTTTCTTTTAAAACTTACAGGATTTTGAAAAATTTTCTCACTTCACATCACGAAGAACTGGAGACCTTCTTAGTTTTCACAGAAAACCAAGAGGGACTGAAGTTCCATAGCATTCTAAGCCACTGCAAATGCTGTATAATATGTTCCTGGTTCCCTGAAGTCCCCAGGTTCTTTAAGGTTGAAGAGAGGACCAATTTTAAATTAGAAGACACGCTGTGCAGTAGGAGTGAGCTGTTCACTGGAGTTGAATAGAAGCTGGCATGTAGTATTTCACTTAGTGTTATAGTACTGATTTCATTCTCACAAGCAATAGTTTTGTACTTTTTTTTTTTTTCCTAAAGTACTTTTGATAGCTAATGTCCACTACATGGACAGATTCTAGTTAGTTTTCCCTGCTTGCACTAATGATGCAAGCTCCTACTTTTGCTCATACACAAAGGAGTATCAACATTGTTCTTATTTGAAGTATAAATACTTAAGTATACTGTTAATTCGTACTATAATCTGTGTTTATGTTTTAAGCAAACAAACAAGGAATTGTAATATTCAGGCATGTTTCAGATTGGTGAATGCCTTGAGTGATAATTTAATACTTAAGTTTATTTTTTAAAAATATTCTGTGTCGCTGACAGTAATAAAGACATCCCCCTGATACCAGAAGGTTTTTTTTCTTTTATAAAAATACAAAAGTATAAAATGTGGTGGTGTGCTAGTGAGCATAATTTTAAATTGGTATTTTGATTATTTATTCATGAGTTTTTATTTTCTGAAGAACCAAAAAAGGAAGGAGAAAAGCATAACACTGAACTCTATCAGTGTCAAGACACCCTGATGATTAACTTGGCTAAACAGCGTATTTGCATGTGAACTTTTTGAAACTTTTTAAGCTCATTCTTACCAGTTCGTAAATTTCACGTTTTTCCTCGGTCCGCTTTCATCAGATTTCCAAAAATATTTGTCATCTTGCTGTGACTGAAGTCACAGCGCCAATATTGTGATCCTTTTTTCATGTAAAATAGTTTCTTTCTGAGGTTGTGTTTTCTTGTATTTGAACCTCAGCACACCTGTGCAGTGTGTGACTCCACGATGTTGAATCCATAGTTATAATGAATTTATTTTTGAGCGAGTACTGTCTAGTGTTGCAACTGTTCTTGTCAGAAAAATGTTTATAAGCTTCAATGTGTTTAATGTGATTTGCTGTTTCACAACAGTATTTTTAATTCAAACTATTACCTGTTTCATTGTCTTCTCAATGGAAGTTACATAGTGACACGATTGTTAAAAATGAATTAGAGGGCAATACTGTTAGCCTGTTTATAAAAACGGATCTCCAAATCTTTTAAGTCAGTCTGACAGTTGATTAGTCTGTTGTGATTAGAGACACTTTGTTAGCTCTTTAGCTGATGCACAGCTTTAATCCTACAACTTCAAACAAGAATATGTTGACCATATAGGCTGGAACATCAATCACTCCTTCCTCTATCACACACTTTTAAATTTTTTTCTAATGTAGAAAAAAAAATCTGTTTTGTACATTATAAAAATAATATTATATGATTGTCAGTAATGTGTTGAGTGGAAATACAACAGGTAAACTGTGACAAACTTTCTAACACAAACCATTAACAAGATCAAACCATGTAATTAAATGTAACTATTTTGAGATTAATACGGAACTAACAGTTTAAGGTTATTCTGAGTGTGATATTTGGTATTTTAGTTTTGCTCTGCAATACTGAAGAGTTTGTGTAAACTTCAAAATAATGACATTACATCCATACTATTCAAATGCGACATTTAATTTTACTTATTTTCAGTTTGCAGAAAAAACTTGAGCATGTGAAGACAACACAAGCACATTTAGATAAGGTAACTACCAAAGACACTGCTTCAGTCTGTTTGTAAGAGAATTGTTGAGGATAATTGCAACCATTGCATGCTCATCATCTTACTTTTTCAGAAAGTTTCAGTTAGGTAGTAGAATGCCTTAATACCTCTGGAAGATTACCTTGAATGTCTACTGCAGTGTACTTTGTAGATACATTCTAAATGTATATAGTAAATTACACTATCAAAAATAGCTTAGAGTTACACTGTTGCAGGCAGTCACATCATTTACTCAGGTATATTGGAGACGGTTATTGAAACAGACAAAAAACACTACTCTTCAATATTTGCAGAATTGAGTCATGAATTTATAGCTGATCTCTATCCTGTAGGTTTTGTGTCCAAATAGTCTGTGTACGTACTTTGCATTTTTTGAAGCTTTATTAAAACTTAACTAGGAGGTTAAGGGGGTGTATATTCCTGTTCTGAGTGCTAGCCATTGCTTTCACAAGGAATAGCAACAGTTTGACTTGTAATAGTCAAGTAGATTTTACCCTAAACTAGTTGTAAATTTTACAAGTATGTGTATGGTAGAAATTAGGAACAGTTACGTTGATACTATTTTTAGTTTGTCAAACTCTAAAATGTTCTGTTTTTCCAGATCTGCAACCCAATGTGTATTTATGTCAATGCAGAAATCTTCTATCCCTGTGTGTAATAAAATTATGCTTGCATAATGCAGCTGTAAAACGCATTTCTGCCTTCATGGCTTTTGTTTATATACAAAGCAAATAAAGTATTCTTTGTGGTTTGCAAATTGAATTTCTAACACAGACTCAAGGAAAAAGGATCTGGTCTGTCATCCCTACAGAATACAAACAGTTTTGGGCTAAATGCTGCTTTCAAGCATCTGTCTTATCCTTGATATACAGGTTTTACTAGTAAAGCTCCCTTTTCATTTTCTTTTTTTTTGGTTTCTTTTTGGTTTTCCAACTGCTGTAATCAGTCTTTTTGTTTTGTTTTGCTTAGAACCTTGCCAAAAGCAAAACAATTTTTTTTAAAAAAGGGAACTATAGAGTTTATTGCCAGGCAACAAAAGCCTACTGATTTAATACTGGGAAAAAACAAACAAACAAAAACAACAACAACAGAAAACTTCAAAACAGTTACACAAATGCGTAAGTGAATACCGCTTTCTCTGCCCTTCTTTCCCTCAGCTTGCCCTATTTTTTTTCGGTGGGTTACACTTAGTCAATCCAAGTTCATCCAGCAAGGCAATGACTGGCATAAGAGGTTGGGGATGTTTGTTCAGTGACTTTTCTGTGGTGCTACTGCCCTCTGGTTCACCCACGTGCTGCAGTCCCTGCGGAGTTCTGTTGTGCTGTGGATAAAGCACAGGCTGCCATCCCTCAGGGGTATGTGTAACCCCTTTGGCATGCTGTGCCTCCTCCAAAGAATCTGCTGTCCCACATGACTGGAGTTGTCTCTCTCTGTTTTAACAGGGTGCCATATACTTCTCTGAATGGCTGAAGATTTAGTGGGATTATTTTTTTGTTTTTATTTTTCGCTGTTGTACAGTTTCAAAGCTGACTGGAACAGGTCCTGAGAGACACCAGGCAGCTGATGGCCTCCTCCCACATACCTCACCAGTGCAGCCTCCTGCTACACAAATCTTGTAAGCTTACACGTATTAGAAATGCTTGTGTAAGAGCTGTGTGAACATACGTGGATTATATGCTCCACCCCTTATATCATCAGAAACTGAGTTTATACCTACATCATATTTCACCTGTTGCCTCTAAGAATCAGAGCATAGGTATAAAAGTGTAGCAGTCTGAATATACACTTGAAAAATTCCATTGCATACTCCTTCAACTGGATTGTGGGGGTTAGCAGTGTAACAGTTTGCCTATTTCCTTTGTAGACTTTACCCTTTTCCCCTTTGCTGTACGTTACAGAGATTAGTAGTGCTTACTGCAAGGTTTAGGCCCTATTTCTGTAAAACACCAAACCAAGACACTCAACTGTTTAGTTTATTCACTATACCTTAGTATATGAGCAAATACTCAAACAAAACCATTAAAAAGTACAAACACAGAGTAACATCACTACTGGATATCCAGTATATCAGAGTCTAGCAGCTGTAGTTTCACTCAGGACCTGAAATGTGTGGTGAACAATGTTCATTTGATACAGCATGGGCATTTCCCCAGTTGAAGAGTAAAATGATACATCCGATGACTTAAATTTCCCAGAGTTTGCTCCACATCCTATAAGCATTCTAGCTGAGCTCAGATCTTTCTCCTCAGCTTGCAATTACTTAACTGAGATCTATAGATCTTTGAAGGACTTTCTGCCACCTCTAAGTCATGGTTTGTAGGGTGGGAGCAGGGAGGTTTTTCATCCCCTACTGTCACTTTCGCTACTGCAGTTTCGTCATGCTTTGCTGTGAGGCTGATCTCACACCTGCATGCTACCCATAGTATGATGCTGTAGGTCACTCAAGTGCCTGTAGGATGTCCCACTATTTTATCAGGTGGAAGGTAACACTAGAGGGTCAAGAGTGACAGTGTCCAGATGTCAGAGCTCTGGGGCCGTGGCTTCGGTGATAACACCTTTTCAGGGTTCTTTACCCCTCTCCTGTAAAGTCAAGTGGTAGTCCAAGCAACTGTGGACAAATTGCCACTTCTGCCCAGTCCCTTGACAGAGGTCATGTTTGTGTGTTTGGAAGGATTGAGCTCAACATAACCTTCCCATCAGTTAGAGAATCACACAATGGTTTGGGTTGGAAGCGACCTTGAAGATGACCTAGTTCCAAATCCCCTGCCGTGAGCAGGGACACCTCCCACCAGACCAGGTTGCCCAAAGCCCCATCCAGCCTGGGCATCCAGCCTTGAACGTCTCCAGGGGTGGGGCATCCACAGCTTCTCTGGGCAACCTGTTCCCCAACTATCATTGGGGACTTTTACTTAATATTGTGTTAGTCATAAAAAGTTACTGATACCTTGTTTGGTATCAAAAGAAATACATGGATGATTGAACACCTACCCTCTCTGTTTACAAGTGTGAAATTTTCTTACCTTCCTAGTAGGTTTTTGAGTCCGTCAACATTTCTCCATGGAGGAATGGAGATACGGCATTGTAGCTTTCTGCTGTTTTTTACGTAATGTTTTTTTTCACTGCTCAGTTCCTTGGTATGCCTGCTCCACGGGTCACCCATGACCCCAGTCTATGTACAGGTACCCTGCTCTATGGATCAGTGATGGGCCACCAACATCTTCAAGGTATCCCCAGTCTGGTGCACTTCACCCACTTATAAGAGCTCTCTAAGGGGCTGGAAAAAAAACCCAAACTTTTATTTTTATGCAGCAGACTAGAAAAGTGTGCCATCTTTTTAGAAAGTTCACAGAACGACAGAATCGTCTAGGTTGGAAGAGACCTCCAAGATCACCTAGTCCATCCTCTGACCTAACACTAACAAGTCCTCCATTAAACCTTATCACTAAGCTCTACATCTAAACGTCTTTTAAAGACCTCCAGGGATGGTGACTCAATCACTTCCCTGGGCAGCCCATTCCAATGCCTAACAACCCTTTCAGTAAAGAAGTTCTTCCTAATATCCAACCTAAACCTCCCCTGGCACAACTTTAGCCTATTCCCCCTCATCCTGTCACCAGGCACGTGGGAGAAAGTTGTTATGATTGAATTTAATTTTCAAGTTAAAATGCAGTACATATGATACCTGTAGTTTTCCTTTTGAACTGCAAGTCTTGACTGTGAAAGTGATAGTCTCAAAAACATGAAAGATGGTTATAGTTTTCTCTTGGAACTAAAGATTAAATATAAAACAGTTTCTTGCTTAACTAAAATTATGATCTGAATCTTAAATTCATAGGTTTTTGTTTAATAAAAACTTATGTTTGTCTTAACAGGGTTCAGTTATTGTAATAATAGTCTGAAGTACAGTAGAAGCATTCCTGAATGTTGCAATTTTCATAGTATACTTGTATCACTATGGAGATTTCTTGCTGGTTTTGTAGTGTGGAGCCGTTCAACCAGCAGGAAACAGAATTCATTGTTATTATCCCTGTCTAGTTCAACAACCACAGTTTTAAGATAGCTGGTGAGACAAATGAGGCATAAATGAGAGCAGAACGCTCCTCTCACAGTAGGCTGTAAGTCCCTGTTGAATGATAAAGTGTGTTTATTGACTTAATGTGGAAGGTCAACGGAAAAAATACGCTGTGCACAAAGTAGTGCACTGCTATCTCTCTTGTTTTGAAGTTGCTTGAAGTGTGTTAGCGCTTGGATGTTTTGGTGAGATTTCTTGGGCATTGGATAAACACGTAGATTCGCTGCTTATTGCTTTTATTTATTTTTGTTAAATTGAATTAGCAATTTTCCGAAAGTACTAATCTGAAAGATTTTTAGGTTGTACAGTAAACATTTTCTGTGTGCTTTTATGCCATTGAGAGGTTGTACTTGCAAAAATACATTAAGAAGACATATGATTTCCTTTATTTTTGAACAAAATGTAAATCCCAAACTGCATTCTTACTGTCAGCTTCTGTTACAGTAGCTGCTTCTGACTGGTAGCTGGTGGTTGGTTTGGAATAAAACTTCAGACATCTTTATTTCCGGAATCTATTCCTACATTGTTTATTTGTAAAAAGCTTTTTTATGAAAGGAAAGTACTCATAGATGAAAAGTACGTTGATGATTTTTCATTTGATAGAACTGTGATGAGAAGCAGAAATGACAAGGATTAGTAGGCCAAGAAAATAGCATTTTTAAACTTAGTTATATGATTGAGCTTACTGGCCTTTAAGATTTGGAATTGTTAGGCTTTCTTTGAGAGCTAACATCACCTGCAGCAAAGAGTTTTGCCATAGAATATGATGGTATTAGCCTGTCCAGAGTATTGGTTATGCCCCCTAAGTGCACACCCAAACAGAACCAAAAAATCCAGCATATTAGGGCAAAAGAGAAATGGAGATTTTATTTTGTTGTAATTTGGGATGGAGTAGTAGATAGTTACTTTCTTTTCTATAAGGCCAAGTTATAAAGAATGCTAACTTTTAAAATTAATGTATTGAAATGTTTATGCCATTCAGTAGTAACAACTTGGTCTTTTCATTTGCAGGGTATAATGACAGTAACATTTGAAGTTCTAGGAGATATAAAAGAAGAAAACCTGAATCTCTTTATACAGGTAAATAATACATCACTGTCAACTGAAGTCATTGTGGCTTTGTATAGGAAGTCATCCCACACTATTCTGTTTATGAAAACATTTTTCCTCTTTATAGAATCTTCTGTGGGAGAAGAATGTGAAAGATAAGACTGGACATGCCATGGATGTTATAAGACTGAAGGTTAGTCTGAAATGACCAACTTATTTGTTTTGTCCTTTCCCTCTTTTACATTTAAAATGTACTGTCAGTTACAGAGCTATCAAAGGCAGTGCTGGAGCAGAGCAGACAAAAGGGAGAATAGCAGTTTGTCATTGTTCCTTGTAGAGACAGCTTGTTCTTTGCTGGCCAGTGGAGCAACTCAAAAGGAGATAGCTGACAGAGAAGCAAACATTGATCCTACTTGTTGTGAACTCAAAGGGAAGACTTGCAGTCCCAAACATCCCCAACACACAATGTGGCAGGATTAATGAGCAGGACATAACAAAGTCAGTCCTTCATTTTTCACCTGCTTTGCTCTGAAAGGTTTCATCCATCTCGCATAAACGTCTCCTTATCTAGGGTTGTAACTATAGGTTGCTATCTGTAGTTACAGTTATTGACGTAATACGCAGAAGTTGAATTCAACATAACAAAGCAGCACAATACTAGTTGTGGTCTACACTTAAAAACTTTTTCTAATATGTCAAACCACAGTTTTAAAGATGAGACCCATACATACATGTATTCGTCTTCATGAACACTTCATATGTGATTCTGTTGCATGGTTTTGAGGTGAACGTAGGTAACATTTTAGGATATATTTTCATTTTCCTTAAACGACTATCATTAAAAAGTAAAAATCAAGTCTGTCAGTTAGTAAGGTTTGAGAAATACAAGAAAATATGCTCTGGTTTGTTTTCTGAGAATACTTGTGTGTCATGGATAGCAACGTAATTATTTTTACTTCATTGGAAGAAAGGTTGTATTCTTTGATCTTTCAGCATCAAAACTGAAGATTCTTGTCTTCCCCCTCCTAAAAATAGAAGAAACTAGCCACTGATGGCATTTTAAGCTGTCTGAAAACAGTACTGCTGTGCACAAGTATGCTTTTGTTGTACTGAGCATTGGAATGAAAGTAATTCTTCAGGAGATCTGAGGCAAATAACATACTGTGTGCTGAGCCTCAGTCATGGACAAACACACCAAAGCAAACGAACCCCAGTTAATTATAGAATGGGTTCCAAAGTTTATTGCTTTTATGTTTATATTTTGCCTGCAGTGATAATCCTTTTGGCAGTGACAGTCGTAGAATTCCAAATAGTTTGTCAAATGCAGATCTTTTTTTCATGAAATATTCTTAGCTCAATATTTTTTTTACTTCCTTAGGGAAGTGTAGAAGTGTTTGACAGAATGTGTGCCACTAGAGTATTTTACAAAGTTTTACACAAAGTGATGAAAACTCTTTAATGCAACTTCTAGAATGTGGGTTAATGGGCTCAGTCTGACAGGAATCCATTCTAATTCCATTGCTAAATCCATTTTACCTCACAAATGTTAGTTCTTTCTCCAGTATCCAGAGGTTCTTTTTCAGAATAGCATTAATGCTAAGCATGAGAGCTTAATCGGAATTATCTCAACATTTTTGCTCATTTTACATCATCTTTGGCTGGCAATCAGTCTTTTGTAGGAACACACTTCATGCATATATTTAAAGTGGCATGGTAGCAGATGATGTTTTATTTTACTCAAACGTAGTAGGTAACTGTCCAAATGAAGGTAGAGTATGTCAGAGCGTAATTGTTAAGTCTTCAGCAAACTGAAAAGATACGAAAATGGATGTTACAAGAGGTGACCGTACTGCATTGTCATTTGGATTAACTGGTGCATAGTTTACAGAAATACTTTTCCCTGTTTGCCTACTTTCAGAGTTGTTTTTCCCTCCCTTAAGTGTTTCCTCTTTAAAGGTTTGTTTATATACCCTAACAGTTATTTTTCTGATAAGGGACTGGTATCTATTCAAGGCAAATCTCATCAAGTGATAGTCCAAGGTGTCCACGAGCTCTACGATTTGGAGGAAACTGCAGTAGAATGGAAGGAAGATGAAAAGAGAACAAATAGACTGGTTTTAATAGGTAAAAATAAATTATGCATCTCTTTGTGTAAGTTTAAGGAGCTGTTTCTTTCAGCAGGTGGTCCTGGGACCTGTCCAGTAAAAAGCAACCAGCCTAAACTAGCCAGAGTAACAGCAGTGAGGGGATGTTCAGTATAACCTTCACTCCAAGGTTTATACCTGAGGACCTCCTGGTTTTTTTATTGCAGCTGAGGAGAATCTGTGCTATCCTTTTTAGTGAAATAAAATAACATAATAAGTATTCATAAATTATATAGGCATATTTAAGATTATTTTGAAAATACTTAAATATAAACGTTGTTGGGAATAGTTTGATTATTTGAGCACATTCAGTAGTGGTGAGGAAGGTGATTATAGTCATCAAAGTGTACAAAATACAATTTGTTTCTGAAAAGCTTTTAACACTGGGGTTGCATGTTTCTTATTTCTGGCTTGATACTGTGCTTTGCAAAGTGTTTTTATGACCAAAAAACCTCCTAATTTTCTGCTTTTCCATGTACAGCTTGAAATGTGGTGTTGCATGTAAAATGTAAAGTTAAGCTTGTTACCAGCAGCTTAATTTTATCAAAGTTCTATTTTCACTCATTGATACAATAAATATTTTCTTTGTTGAGAAGACCTGTAGGTTCATGCATGGCTTTTTGTGAAATACAAATAGCTAACCTGTTTTTCTCTTTACAGGTAGGCACTTGGATAAGGAGATCATCAAAGAAGTATTCATAGCCACTGTGACAGAGAAACACGGAAACAGTTGACATCAAACTAAAAACAAGTTGAAAGTCTCTGCTTAACCTTGCGAGCCTTTTATAATAAAAAAGACTGAATGACATGCAGTGCAGTTGTTCCGTTTCCATTTTGCAGTTTACAGAACAGTTAAACTCTGAAGTTCTCCTGAGAAATCCAGCTCACCTACTGCTTAAAGATTAGCTGTTATGGCCTAGAATCAAACACAAAGAATTCTAGCATTTTGGATTTGGCTTAAGTTACATCACTAACATCATTTAGATTGCAGAAATACAGATATGCAAAAGCCTTTATTATGCCATATGTGAAAAGAAGCCATAAATTCCAATAGGCATGTAGTAAACTTGTTAGAAACCTAGTCCTTTCTCCTGCTAATTCTCTTTTAGTACTGGAAATTAAGTAGTATTGATTTTTACTAGTCATGTAATTACAGTAAAAAGTATTTAATGTTTACTATTAAACTCTCTTGTATAACTTTCTACTTGTTCCTTGATTTTTGAATGCATCCACCGTAGGTAGCACTAAATCTGTTTTATTAAATGAAACTGAAAATATGTAAATAGCAGAGGATCAAGACCAGTTGGAATATATAGCCCACATAATTATGCAGCATTCAGTCATGTAGTCAAAGTGCTGAAAAATGTAACTGGCCTCGTAGGTCTAGGCCTTGACCTTGCCAGTTCAGGATTCTGGGGGGCTGGGGACAGGACATTTTCACTGTGTTGTTATCTAGACTGCCCTGCACGATTTGTTGTGGGGTTCTATGGCACTGCAATTGCTGCCTTGTAAACCTAGTTTGAAATTTCTCTTTCTGTGCTCCTTGCTTGTAGAAGATAAAGCTGAATTTCTTGCTCTCTGACTTCTCCAACAGTCATTGTACACCTCCTAGCTTTAGAAGGGTAAGTTCACCACAGCTGGGTGAATGCAAGAGAGTGGATGGAAGAAAATAAGATGAAATTAAAAATATTTCAAAATACAATTATAGCATATGCGGTGAACAGGGTAGAAGAATAGGGTAAACAGAAGTTAGTTTTCACTAGGGTGTGTCACGTATTATGCACATAATGTATGCTTTAGGAGAAAAGGTGCATCAAAGTAAAAATACACGGCCATTTCCTGAATAGCAGCCTTAAAAATTTCTTTTGCTTCTACTATTATAAATGACCTTAGGGAAACAATCAGAGTTTCCAACGAACTGAAGAAGGAGACATGGTTAATCTTTCACTGCCAGATGCTGTTGGCTCATTTGATTAATATATGAAGTCATGTGTCCGTTAAGATAGAGGCCCTCAGTCTACCAGTGGATAGACAAGCAGACGTGAATTGATTTGTAAGTAGTTTTAGGTAGCTTGAAGAAGTTTCCATAAACTATAAACTGAAGTTTATAAAAAGAAAGATTTTTTTTTTTTTTGGCAGAAAAAGCAATCATTTATAAAAAGATATATTTTTTTGGGGGGTAGAGAAAGCAATCAAATACCTTTTATCATATAAATACGGTATGTACTTCAGGAAGTCTGTTACTTTTAGAAACATGAATTGATATTCTCTGAAGTGCCCAACTGATCATTTTCAACTTGAAAAAAGGGTCCAGAGATTTAATAAGAACTTCAACCATGAATCATAAGACAGCAAGCCATGGATACCTGACATTTATCATCACAGTTTAAATGCATTCTTTTTGCATTTGCTTACCAATCACATATTCCAGAGATCCCACAAGTACTGTCAATATCCTGGTTTGTGTTGATGTTGTTAATGGGGCATCTCTGCAGCTGGCCATCTACTTCTGTACAGCTCATCTTGGTACTACTCTTCCTCTGCAGGCCCTTACCTTTTGCAAAGGTAGCTCTAGAGAAACTTCAGTCACCGTGACCAGCTCTTCTCTCCTCCTGTCTCCGATAAACTATTTGCACATTTCTTCCCATAGATCTGCAGGGAGCCACTGGCCCAGAGAAAGATAGGCAGGGCGAGATGGTGCACGTCTTTATCCTTGCTGGCCATCAGTTTGCCTGCCATGTCGTGTCATTGTCTACTCCGTTGACACAGTAGTAGTACTATCAAGGGCCTGCTCTTTATTCTCTCCTCCCAAGAAGATTATTGTATTCTTTTTTGTTGGATATTTGTTGGAGGGACTGTTTTCTTGTATCATGTGTCCAGCTTGGGGTGCTTGTTCTTGCATCACATCAGAATGAAAAGAAGAAGGAAAGTATACGTCTGAGCTCCAATAAAAACTACGCTTTATGAACTGACGGTTGAACACTTCTGCTATTTGTTTTGTGTTAGTGGCAGTAACATCAAGGATGCCCTCATCCTGGCATGGAGCCTGTGTTACAGTGAGGTGTTACCTGTAAGTTCATGCCAGAGACTGCATGGAGAGGGCATGAGTGCAGGGGCAGGTCCACCTGTGGGGCAGAGAAGTGCCTGTGAGTAATAGCATCAGCATTTCTGAACATGGTGCTTAGGGACATGGCTTAGTGGGTGATACTGGTGGTAGGGGGGTGGTTGGACCAGATGATCTTGGAGGTCTTTTCCAACCTTAATGATTCACTTCTATGATTCTCCCTGTGGGGGTCCCAGGAGGGGCGCAGCAGTGAGCGGCCATGCCTCGCTCGTTAGGAAGTTGTGCCTACTGTGGGACAGGAGCCACCCACAGCCCGGCACGCCTCGTGGCCCCACCTGCTCCGGCAGGGTTGCACATACTCAGGCGCAGGGTCTCCCCATGCTTCTGCCTCTGCTAAACCACACTAAACCATGCAAGATACTAGGTACGCACTTGGCATTGGTCTTACCAATAAAATCACACTTATTTCCCCAGCAGAGGCAGAGGAGGCATTTTACAATACATTGTAAATCCCACTGTAAAATCCCAACAGTTTGGTACCCTCTGCACCATCACAAATATTTCTTACCTGGAATCACCTTTCCAAAGCAGCATTTTCTCTACTGCATTTTACTTCCCACATATTTTTTTAGGTAACCCAAAAATAACCAAGAATAACGATCTCTTCCCTTGGACTAGCCAAAGCACCATCGGATTGTGTCACCTATTGTGTTCCGTTTTCAGGAATTACTCAGGATGTGTGATTTTATTTTATTTCACAATAGGCTGCTTGGATTTACAGCATTAAATCTTTCCTTATGGAGAAAGTTTTGCTGTGTTTTTTGTTTGTTTTCCTTTTAAAATACAATAAAAATACAATCCCTCCTGCTGTTGAACAGAAGCAAGCACCTGGATATCTCGATGTCTTCAGCTGTGCTAGCTGCAGAGCACAGAGTCTACCTTCCAATAGGTTAATTCACTGAAACTGCACAGTTCTCTTTGTGTTGTTGTTAGCAGATGCAATTTTTAAAAACAGCATGTCTTCTGGAACCTCTCTTTGTCAGAAGAGAGCATAAAACAAAGATCAGACTTTTGGAAGGTACTGTGCTTTAGTTTCTTAGAATTCTTTCTGTTTCTCATACTAAAATATCCCTTGGGAAATTGCACAACTTGGTGAAGAAATTAGAAATTTCACACCTTGCCAAAGTGGAGTGTGCTGCTGTCTGTTTGTTTCTGCCAGGAGCTACAAGGAATTCACAGCTCTAGAAGTAACCTTTAGTTGTCATAATCACCTGAAGGCTTATGCTTTTAATATTTACTTTCCTTTTTAACACCATGTTTTTATTTTTTCACTCCACCTTTTGTCAGTTATTTTTATCATTGCTGTGAGAGGCTTTTCACAGACCGAACTGTTGTCAGTTTAGCAGACAAGGTCACAGCCAGAGCTGAAGCCTAGGGCTGGATCTATACTAAAAATCAAGTAGTGGAAAGATGTTCTTTTTCAGATATTTAACTATCTGAAGCAACCTGGAGTCTCAGTTACCTAGGCTCCTTAAATCAAAGAAGGACACCCTTCCAGAGTATGCATTGTAGTTCACATTCCTTGATATCATATTCCTGGAGTTTCTGGATATTCCGTGATTCTATGGTTTGATTTTGGGGTGGTCCTGTGTGGAGCAAGGAGCTGGACTTGATCCCTGTGGGTCCCTTCCAAATTTCCAAATTCTGTCATTCTAAGAAATATCATAGGTTATTTTATTTTAACATGCAGGAAAGTCAGAACAGACAATTATATAGCTGTCTTTTTTGACCATAAGAACATATAAGCTTTTTTTTTTTTTTCCCATTACCTATCAATATTTTTCTAAAATTGAATTCTATAATTTTGACTGTAAATTACGTAAGTTACAGTTGTCTGAAAAACAAATACCAGCAGGTTCATGGGGTGTCTGACATCAGTGTTCCATGTTGCATCTATTATTAGTGTTGCAGAAAGCCAATCTCTTAAGCTAAAGGGGAAAAAAAAAAAAGACAGGTTTTATTTAAAAAAAATACACAACATAATTCACAGTAGCAAATTCAGAGTAAGCACTGCAATACTACTAACCAGAACTCCACATCTCTCCATCCCTGTGTTCCCCAGGAGTGGTGGGAGCCAAGTTTGCTGAGGGGTAGGATCTGCTCCCGTGCCCCGCTCGGGTCAGTAAGGAAGCCCACCACCCCATTTTAACCAGAAGGTGCCGCATCACTTTGCATTTCTGCTGAAACTGATCCTGGCAGCTTCCCACCCTCCTGTCTGTCGGGTACCTAAACATTGCCTGGAGAACTATTTCCTTACCTGGTCCTCACACTGAGACACCGCGTGTATGTTACAAAACACCTCATGATGCAGAGTGTGATGGAGGGGATGAGAGGTGGGAGGAGGACGGATTCCAGCTCTTTTGCTAACATAGCATGGGCAGCTGTATTTTCCTATTTGTTGTAGCTGCATTTCCTATTTCCTATTTTCCTAATATTCCCTATTTCCCCATTGATCTGGTGGCTTCATTAAATCCAGTCACAGGTTTTACAGCTGGAGCAAGTGGCTTATGCCCAGTTAACCAGTCTGCTGTTAGGCAGGGGTGCCGGCTATTTGGGGGATTTTTTTTTTTTTTCCCCGTAAGGGAGGACTACCAGTTTCCCACTTACCCCAGCTATCTCATCAGAATAGCACGTCAGAATATGTCAGAACACCCATTCCCAGAACTTTGTTATTTAGCTCAATAAAAAGGGCATACAGTCCACCCGCTGGGGAACATCCATGTGCCCCCCCCCCCCCCAGCTGGAGGGGTGCTACCTGCAGCCTTAACACCTGCTCCCAAAACACACCATGCTCACACGGGTGGGCACCGGCTGCGGCACCGGGCTGCCAGGGCCTGTGCTTCCTACTGCCACCGACTGGCATTACCCTCCTTGTTCCAAGTGTGTCCCACCAAGTGTGCTGGGCCTGGGTAGGACTGAGCCCCGTCCGTGCCTCGGGCTGTCTCCCAAAAACTGAGCCTTTTCCACTCGCAGACCTTCGGCCGAGCTGTAAGACCTGTGCCAAGCTGTAAGACCTGTGCCTTGCAGTGGCGCTACTTTTCTTAGTGAAGCAACTTGCTCCTTCTTCTCTGGGGGAGGAAAGAGACCGCCCCTACTGCCTCCCTCACCGTTAGCTGAGGAGTCAGACGAACCTTTGTCCATCACAAATCAACATTTATGACTGGGGAGCAGCACCAGCTGCTGCGCAACGCAGCGGCAGTCAAACATTTTCCTGTGAAGGCCAAAATGCCACTGCATGACAGGGAACCTCTGGTTGTGAGGTCTGCTCCTGCCTTTTGGAAACTGGTTTGGGAACCTTGTGCGCAAGAGGAGCAGCACAGAGCTAAGAAATCAAGTGTTTGTGAAACTGTGCTTTTTAATGTCATTCGCTACAATTTACATCATTGAAAAAAAAACTTTCTCCATGGGGGGGTAGGAAAGGGTGGGGGAGGGGAGCATATTCGAAGATTATGCAGACCAAAGAAAAGAAAATGTTGCAGAAAACTAGTATTTGCTGTCATCTACTGGTAACACTGATTTTAGCAACGATTTGAGCTTAGCTGCCGCAATGTTCTTGTGTTTTCTCATACAGGGTTCTAAAGCTGATCTTGGATTTACTCTCTTTTTCAGGCAGTAAAGGTGAGGGAGAGAAGGCCTATGTCTTTTTAGTGGTAACTCTATTTTATTTTTTCTTACTAAATGCTTTCCTCTTCTTGTGGTTTAAATCCAAAGCACAGCACCATACCACTATTAGGAGGAAAACTAACTCTATCCTAGCCAAAACCAGGACACCTCTGTCTTGTAAAACTATGAGAATTCTGACCAGTTTTCTGATGAGCAACTTTACTGACATTATTGCAAGAACCAATGATGGCATCAAAGGTGCCTGAGAAGCTAAACTTTAGCTTACTGACACGAGCACCAACAGAGGAGGGATAACTTTAATCACAACTGAAAAGAGCTCTTCATTATTGTGAAGAATATACAAGCAGTATTTTCTCAGTACAATTGAACTAATTCCCCCCTCCTCCTGAAAGGAAGGAAAGGAAGGAAGGAAGGAAGGAAGGAAGGAAGGAAGGAAGGAAGGAAGGAAGGAAGGAAGGAAGGAAGGAAGGAAGGAAGGAAGGAAGGAAGGAAGGAAGGAAGGAAGGAAGGAAGGAAGGAAGGAAGAGAGAAAGAGAGAAAGAGAGAGAGAGAGAGAGAAAGAAAGAAAGAAAGAAAGAAAGAAAGAAAGAAAGAAAGAAAGAAAGAAAGAAAGAAAGAAAGAAAAAGAAAAGAAAGAAAGAAAACAAGGAAAAAAGGGAGATCTATCCAAAACAAAAGAAAACAAAACCATCTATCTAAAACCAAGCAACTGCATGGGTAATATTTATATCATACCATGAAAAGATTAGGACTTTTTGAATATATAATTCCTAAGGAGGCTTCTAGGTGATATTCTTGCTGCTACTGGGTGGACGCCAGTGTGTGAATTCCTGAGGGATCACTTGCATCTATTACTATCTATCATGCATGGCATGCTGAGTTACAGCTGCTCTTCCTTGCTTTAGCTCTGTAGGTACCAATCAATAGCAATTTGTACTCTTTGAGGAATTGCCAGGTCAGGCAGTCCTGCTCCACACCACTGACAGACATTTATGCTGAAGGCTGCTGGACAACACATGCTCTGGATGAGGCAGTCCAATAACGCAGCAGAAAAACAGGAAAATCATGGATGTTAAATGTGTGAAGCTGCATTTTGTCCATGTTTAAGCATGCAGGAAATGATGCACACAGCACTGCTGGGAAAGGGCAGGATGGAAGACAAATGAGACTATTCTGTAATACACTCTTTGTTAAGAGGCACCACTAAGAAAAAGGGATGCAGTGTCCACAGACACCATTTCTGAGTTTGTCCTAACCTCTTTTTAACTATTTGTATTTTAACATTGTCTGTTATGAAGGAGAAGGCTAATTTGTCATATGTTTTCATGTATGCTTCCAGTCCTTTTCACTCAAATGTGATTTTGTGAATAAAAAAAGTCATTGCCATGGGGCTGAGGCTGAAAGAGAAATGCTTGTGAACTATGGTTGAATATTTTTGTATTAGGTCAAGACTGGCTGAAGAAAAGCTAAAATATTCAAAGTCCAGAAACCCCAGGAGACCACCACTTTGGTAGGACATTTGCTTGTTACTTATCTGCAAGAGAAGCTGGAAGGGAAGTGGCATCAAAGACAATAGAATTCAAAGTAAAGCCTGATGCGAGCAAGTCAAAACAGCTTGGCATGCACACACAGACCCTCACTTCTGTGCAAGGGGAGTCTCCCAGGAAAACGAACTTGTAGCTCTAGAGTGAAGAAATTAAGCAGCATGTTACTTCTTTAAAAAGCTTTGTGGACTAAATAAGACAAACTTGCTCAAGGCAGATTCATTTCTGAAGCATTAGGCTCTGAAGACCTCAATCCAGAGCTGGACTGCTGGCATAAAATGAATTGTTTTATATATAGCAGGAATTAATTATCCCCCATGGTTGCACAAAGGTCACCTGTATCACCCTGCTTGTGATTTAAGCTGATAATTTATTGTCTATTGCGCTATTACATGGAGACATGTTCATTTCCTTTCTTGTAAGTGGTCAGAGATCCTCAACCAGGAAACAGAACAGCTGAGTAGTTTACAGCCCAATAAAAACAGCAATTCAGCCTTGCAGTTCTTTGGAAAGAGAAATTTTATTATTTTATTCTCTGTATGCCTTTACAATCACAGAAATACTAGGTACATTAACTCAGTGCCTTGGAAATCTGCAGGGAAACCACCTATTAAATACCTGCAATTGATACTTTGCTTATATTAGTAATTTAGTTAACTTTGTGTTGCAATTGCCAAGCACAGCTAGGCTCGTTTTCCAAAGTGCATCAAATATTGATTCCACTTGTGCTTGCAAAGTATCTAGATAAGAAAATCTGAAGTGTCACTGGATTCACCCGAAGCCAAATGAAAGGGCAGGGAAGACCAGGAGGGAAGAGGCACCAGAATGGAAAAGCTAGCTTTTCTGACTGCAGGCGCTCAGAGGCGCTCCTCCAAGCGGAGATGCCCAGCGAAACACCCTGCTGGGCTTGCAGGTGTCTCACGGACGAGCAGCAGGACGTGGCAGGCTAAGGAAGGGAAAAATAAAGCAGCTTTTCCTGCGGAAAAACGGACCGTTGAGGAGCAGACACAGGGAACGACTGCAGAAGGAGGCGCTGCCCGATCAGTTTGCGCATCACTGCTGAAAGCTGGCTGGGATTCTCAGGACTCGAGCGGCGATGTCGTGAATCACCTCGAAACTACACCTTTGACTCGGTTCTGTCTGATTTTTCTGGAGTATAAGGTCGGTTCAGAACTTAAAGTCAGTATTTTTTTCTGGATTATTTTAATCCCTTTAAGGTACTGCTTTTATGTCTATCCAAGCTTGTTAGTGGTCAAAGAAATAGTCAGAGCCACCTGAATTCAGAGAAGCTGTTTAACAGACACAGTACATTACCATAAGACATTTCTCTTCTTGCCACCACTTATAGTCAGATGATAAAATAAGTTTGCTGGGAAAATCTGTCTGTCAGCTAGAATTTAGAGTATTAATGCTGAAAACTTTCTTGATCCTTGACATGAAAGAGAGGGAAATTCTTAAAAAGAGAAAAATCTCCCATGCTTTAACCAGTAATATTCCCTGAAATGGCAGGGCCAGAAACAGCAGACAGTGAAGACTGAAGTTAACAATGTCTTTTTCACTAGGTGCAAAGAGGAGCAGAGAAATTCTTTAATCAACTATACAAAGTGATCTGAACCATGATATTGATACTTTTTAAGGAATTGATGGAATTCTGCCCGGGACCTTCCTGAAAATGTACCTAGGGTGGCTTTGTAATCCCAAGGTCTTAAAGAGCTTTCTAAAGCGTGTGAACTGAGGGACTTAAATAAATGTGACTTTACCCAAAACTCAGAAAGTAAACTTGGTATTATTTTTTTCCCCCTCATTCCAAGGAGCTGGTTTTCCGTGTTGCTTTCTCCTTCCATCTCTGTTGCATTCCTGAATAGTTTTCAAGTCTTGAGTCCTTGTCAGAGAGACTGTGACTTGGAGCAGAGATGACAACCCCTTCTTTGTTTTTCCTACCTTGATACCTTGTTGTGGAAGCCAGCATATATACAACAAGGAGTCCCTGAACCAAACAATCATAATATTGTGTATCTCCCTTCAAAGGTGTTTGCTTTCAGAATGGCTGGGGAAGAGTGCTTCCTGCTGTGCATTTTTCAGCTTTATATATGCTTTGACTACAAGTTAAAAATTCCAGGACTTTTTAATTGTGTGGGCAGCAGATCTGTACAAAAACCAGTGTCTCAGCTTTGTACGCCAATCTGCCAGTACAGTGAGAAAACCAGTGTTTTCTCTGTTACCATTACTAATTAGCATCCCTGGTGCTGGTGGCTCAAAAAGATAGCCAGAATATATATCAGAATGTACATTTCACTTCTCTGTTATCACTGCCCAGCTCCCCGTATCAAACTGCTGGTCCTCAGGTGAGATTCTGATTAGTTTTGTTTCATTTTACTCAGCAATTCCATTGGAAAGCATCAACATACATAGCGGATATGCTAGCTTGTAAGGAGCAAACTCTGGGCCATGAAGCAATTTATCTGCCAGGTTTCTGAAATGCAAAAGTGGGAAACGATGGTGAAGAGGCCATTCAGTTGGCAGTATCTGTGAGGATTATTCGGTAACAGTTATAGAACATGATGTCACAGCATAACAGCCTGGTCTCGTGTCATTCTCATTGGCTGCAGTGGTAGTACCTATTTCTTGCGCCTCGGAACATCAGACCTGAAATCTGCAGGTCTTTTGCAGTCGGAGCAGTTTGCAGGTTGTGCTTTATTCTTTGAATGTCACCTGCCAGAATGTCAATCATATGCATGAAGTTTTCACTCTTAACTTGTGTCACAAATGGTAAATAGCCATAAATGGAAGTGGAAGGCTTCCACAGCATATACGGAGTAAGCTCTTGCTAAATCAGGACTTGACGGCATGTTGCTTACTTGGCAACACAAACAGTTTCTTAAACAGAATATAACGATCTTTACCACACAGGCCAACAAGATTGTGGTGATTGCACATGTAATCTTACATGTAGAAGGATTAATTAACTTACTTATTTGTGTTAGAAAGACTACAAATCTCTTAACAGTGGGCAAAACTAAGAGTATGAAGCATTGCTCTATATTAAGCACTTCCAGAAGGAAAAGACATATTCCTACAGAAACAAATATAGGAAGAGTTTCTGCTGGACTCAGAGAATCTGTCACCTCCTGAACAAGAATTTAATTAGGTAATTACAAAATGTTAACATTTGATAATATTAGTGTTTTAGATGGCTTAAATACATTTCCAGATTCTGTGAATAACTTCCAGAAGATCCATGTCGGAAGTCCTTTTTGTTTTGCATGTGTGCATTGTTCAATGCACACATCATCACATCATTGAATGAACAATGTGCATTGTTCATTCTGGGCACTGACTGCCCCGAAGCATTTTTATGGGGTAGTAGGAGGGACTCGTACTGCACAGTGCCCTCTCCCAAGTGCCTTTTCCTGCTGGTAAGAAGGAGACAACTGTTCTGCACAGATCTTTCTTGTCCCTAGCCTTTCCCTTCCCCATCCCCATCCCAGCTCTCTCTACCCTTGAATCAAGTGACTTCCCAATCTGTATTTAATTAAAGGACAGGAATTAACATTGTATAGGTTGATGGTTCATTATTCCATGCTGAGTTTTTTGGTATTCATTCATTTTTAATTCCCACACAGAGAAGAATAATCTCACATCTCTACATAAACCCTAGCATGAACTCAAGTTAAGAATACTGAAATGTTCCCAGAAGATGTCCTCTGCAGATGTCCAGATTCCCAATGTTGGTAGCTAGTGTGTGCACAGAGTTATACACATTTTAGAGCTTACTTGAATGATTGAATCTAGCAGCTGTTAAACAGGAGTTATTGAACAATACTGAGAAAAACTTGAATTGTACATTACTTACAGTCTTATTATCAACACAGCATTTATTCCACCCCTTTTCCCAGGCTGTATGAACCCAGCCAGGCTGCCTAATGAGAAGCTGTAATTTGTGCAGAAACGTATCCACTACATCCTTATTTCAGACATCCAGCCAAAGCCGCTGTACGGCAGCACTTGTTTTGGACTAGACAGCAAACCTAGCATGCAGACCAAGACTTGAATATATTTTAATTCTTTTAATGTACAGGGAGTGCATAACAGTTGATGACCTAAGAAGGCTGTGTAAGTAAGTATAATGGTGTTCTTGCAATACATGCATAGAATGGCAATACATACATAGAAGCTTTGCATATCCCCTTGCAGGACTGAAGAAGGCTTACTTCAACTCCCAGGCATTGTATTTTGTTTCCTTTCCCATGCTGGTGAGTCACATTCCAAGTCCCTGTTAAGGCGATAGGAGAATTAGTTTCAGCTGCTTCCCCTGCTTGCTCCAGTCCTGGCAGCAATGGAGCTGGTGAGCTGTGGCAGGACTAGAGTGGGGACAAAGACAGTTGCTTGGGCCCACATTCAGGTTCTGCCTCTTCCCCAGACTAGCAAGGGCTGAATGGGTAAATGCCCTTACCTTTCCATGCCTTGTGGACTAGAACTCAATGTGCATGCCTGAGTGTTTATGGATTTACTTATTGAAAATAAGAATAACTGACTGGTCTGTTCATAGCACTGGAAAAAGAAAAATTGCTAGTGATGCCAAGATACCCAGAGAATTGAAAGCACTAATTTGAGTAGGCATATTGTTATAGTTTTGAAATGGATACTTATCCCGATTTTCTCAGTTATGCACAAAAATATTTAAATAAACTTTCCGCATTTGAGGGGATGTTATTTTTACAAATGTTGCTTTCTCTGTTAGGTTAATGATCAGTGATCTTCCTTCCTCACTCCCTTCCTTCCTTGTTTTTCCTAATTTGATGCTTAGTGATGGGCAATTTTTTAAGTCATACCTAATCTATGCAACATTGTGAGTTGCTGACATAGCAGTAAACTAGTTGCCAATTATGAGAATCATTTTTTTAGGGAACTTTTGCTGTGTGGACTCTGTAAATCAATTTGCATGTGAGTTTGTGTGAAAATGTCCCTTAGAACAATAGCCCTGTTTCATAATAATTAGAAGCTTACAGCTGTGGTGAAATATAGCCTTTTCCGGTGATTAAGAGTAATTTCCAGAAAACAGCCTCTCTGAGTTGTGATATCCACATTATTATTAATACTATTTCTCAATAAAGCCCTGCTACAAGGGAACTCATTTTCCTACAAGTGTATAAAAATACACTTTTTGACCTTTTCTAAACAGTTTATAGCAGGGCTTACATAGAAAATCTTTCATTTGTGAACTCATTTTCATCTTTTGGTGTGAAAGAAAGGACAGCTCAAGCTACTTAAAAATCTTTCATTTTGATTTTCTCTTTTATTTTTTTTTAACTCCAAAGTGATTTACATTTTGAAACAAGGTCATTAAAGCCAGAGAAAATGAAGTACTCACAAGTAGAAAATGCCTCATCTGGAAGCAGTGTGTTTTAAAAATTGTTTTTGCTTTTATTTGCAAAACAGTACATAGATTGGAATTAGCTATTTTCTTTCTATGTTTTGATTTTGATGTGCCAACATTTTATGATGACTTTTCTGCAAAATGCTTTTTTTTTTATAGGTCAGATTAGCAATTTTCATTTGATAATGAGAAAACTGTATGCTGTTCTTCAAATGATCACTGCACTTTAACAGTAATTGGAAAATCCAGTTGCATGCCAGAATGAGAATTTGAAATGCAAAATATGGCACCTTGGTGCATGGCTTAATTTTGAGTATCTATCTGCATTTCTATCACAAGCATGTACTGCACGGAACTGTTGTAAAAGTATGTTTCTATCCAAAACTCAGGTATCCTAGCACTGAATTACGACTAGTAATGCAAATTGAGGAGCAAAACTTGTTAGCTAATGGTATTAACATAGTTCTGCTGCTGAGGCAGCGTTTGCAAGGCAATAAAAAAGAATATTTTTCTTTAACGGGAAATAAGCTTCAGGTCCATAGCAATTTTTTGTATATTTGCATCAAATCACATCTGGGCTGGGCTTCTTTAACCAACCTTTAAGCAGATCCCTTTGCAGTTTCTGTTGTCTTGCAGAGGGGACACTTACGGTCACCAGGCCACTGAGGCAGAAGTAATTAAATGGCTACAGAGGACTTCTGTGGGAGTGATTTCTTTCCTGTGAGTCAATCAGACAAGAACCCAGTGTCCAGCTCAGTGGATGAAAAAATTGGAGCTAAAGGCACAAGAACAGACATCAGTACAATGCTGGAAAAAAATAACAAAATGTAAAAATTATGTCTCTTACAACATTGACTCATTCAATCGCAGAACACAAGTGAGTTATTGTAAACATTATAAGGCCCAGAAATTAACAAGCGTTAATCAAAATAAAGGTTGAAAATACTCCTGAGCTGGATAATGTATGCCAAAGCTAGCCTGCAAAGTTGGCAGTCAGAAAGCTAATTGTTTTACTTGGAAACGGAGCAAATTGAGCATGTATTCTATCACTCCTTTAAGTTGTTTTTCATTTTACCACCATTTAAAGACTAAATCACAACACACTATGGTAATTCTAAGAATATATTTAGCTGTTGTTTTCTTTGAAGGCATTCCAAGGTTTTAATATCATCCCATATTGATAGTTGTTCCTTTGTTAAGAGATACATAGCAGTAACCACTTAATGTACTGCAATAGAGGCCATTTACAGAGACCTCCACTTTTGAATGAAATTTGCTGAGAGCAGAGCCACTTGTGGGACTCACATTGCTATAAAAGAGAATTTGAAGAGCTTTCCCAGGTATAAATACATCAATGTAATGCTAATCCAGGTGCTTGAAAAATTGGGAACTTATTAAAAAAAAAAAAAGGTTCCTTTTACGCAGTTCTTGTACTAGAATGTTCTCTAGTTCTATACATTCTCTAGTTCTCTAGGCTGGTGAGTTTTTAATTGAAACAACAATAACAACAACAACTGAGCTTCTCAGGAAATAGTATGACTTTGGGAACTCGAGTTCTGCAAATTATTAAAGGAATCACAGTAAAAGAGGGATCATGAAGACTTTTGCCTGGAGATACTTTTCTAGGAAAGACTGACTATGAATTAAAAAATTTACAGTGCTCTTTATAATCCATTATACTCCTGGTAGAGCCAATGTCAAGGTGATACCTGAAAAAAAACTCCAAAACACTATTTTTCTTTACTTTTCAACATTGTTTATGTAGAGGAAATGGCTGAAAACAAACACTTCTGGAAAACTGTCACTATCAGTGCCTCTAAAACATGTATATTCTGGGAATTTCAGTGTTTGTGGCATTCTCCAAACTGATGTATTTTTTTTTTCCAAACGCTGAATGCATTTCCCCTACAAGTACAAAATGTCCAGTCATTTCCCTGTTTTGAAGACTAGTACTTTGCTTCTTACTTTGATCCTGTGTATTCCTTTATTTGGTATTTGGAACTTATCATCCATTGTTTCTAAGGCTTTCTACCTTTGTTGCTGTTTCCTCTTTGAATTGTTGCTGTAGTCAGTGTCAGTTACCTGATTCAATTTCAGTTTTCACTATTGCAGCCTATATATTGTGGCTGCATTACTGGTAATGCCCAAAATTATTTAAGGTGTAACCACCTCATCTATAACTGTGCCTTGTTTGCATTAGGAGCGTGAGAACTGGCATTTCTATACTTTCCTTTTGCTATTTAACATGCATTCTGATTGGAACAGACAGCCATAAATGTCACTAATTTCTGCAGAATTGATATTTCTAAGAAATACTGGATAGATTTACTTTTCTTCTAGTTTTTCTTCCATTGATTTCTGAATTCAAAACAAACAAACAAACACACAAACAAAAAAACAACCAACCAACCATCAACCTAGTTCACAGGCTTAAACACATAGATGACCTTCTGGAAATATTATATTATTACCCCACTTCTACTGTTGTTCAGAGCATAGGAGCACTAGAATTTCTCAAACACTGGTAAGTTTAGGACTTTTCTTAAGGAAAAACATTTTCTCCTTCTTCCTTTTCAGAAGTGATTTATCTATTAAATCGTCCACTGTCACAAAAAGGCCAGCATGTGGGCTCATCTAAACAGAGAGATCCCTGCAACAATGGCTTTGCTGACATAGCTCTACTATAGACCATAGTACATAAGCTCTAGGAGATCTAACAGGGAACAGATTACTGCTTCTTTCTATCTGTTCTGCAGTACTGGCCCTCTGCCAGAATGTAAGTGACCCTTCAAGAGAACTAAAATTCCTACCTGCTTCAGCGGGCAAGTTTATTTAAACTGTTAGGCCTTGCCTACTGTGGCATGGGTAGCATTCTGCTGTGAAGGTGGTGGTCACTCACAATGGGGTGGATGAGTAGTAGACAATCATTTTAAAAATGCCATACATAGTCTGTCCGAACCACCAAGAGGTCTGCAGAGACGGCTCAAAAGCATGACTGAGTTACTGTGGTTACCATTCATCAGGTGAGTCTCACTGAGAGTCTTACTCTCATGAGTCTTGCTTCATGAGCACTTAGACTATGTAATAGACAGAAGCATTTTACTCCTTGTTTGCCTGGTCACCTCTTGTAATGCTGCTAACATGTCTTGTTGAGCCTTGACACTCCATCAAGTTTCTGAGCAGTTTCTGAGCAGCCTCTTTAGCGGAGACCTTGAGAATGCTTCCACGAAAGAGAACCCAGTGAACTACAAATTTTTTTATCTGCTCAGGTGCACTTATTCAGGGATTTCATAAGCACAAGAATGACATTTAGGTTGCATGCCTTTTTTTTTTTTTTTTTTCCAGTTCTCCAGCCAACAGAGCTGCCCTGGCAAGAAAAAACAAAACAAAACAAAACACACACACACACACAACACTGTTGTGTGGACCTAGTGTGAAGCAAGCATTTGGATGGAAAATTTCAGCTGATGTTTGACAGCCATAAGCATCTGTAAACACTGCTTTTATACTGGGAAATGTCAGACATCCCTGCAATAGTGCTAGCACCTCTGCGTTTATTTTAAGCAGAATGAACACTGACGTGAATGGACTGAGTCAATGAACATCCCTAGGAAATACATAATACCTGACATTTTTTCGAAGTGAAAGACTGTTTCAGAGGGATGCTTAGCCTCACAGGAAAGACACCTGGATGGAAACTTGCATGTTCGGTTATCCTTCTGTCAGACTAGACCCTTTCTGTGGTACTCAACTCCTGCTGTGAAAACAAACAAAAGAAAACCCCTCTGTGAGCCTGCTTATTATCCAAGAAGCTTGCTTGTGAGCAACACGGGGAAAAAATCCCTTCGCCTCACTTCAGGCTCTGTAGTGAAAGACGGTGTTTATGCGTTAATTCCTTGCTCCTCTCTTTTCTCGCCCGCAAAACGGGGCACCACCACCTCCAGCGAGGGAGCGGACTCGGGGTCAGATGCAGGTGTTTCTGGCACCCGGAGCGGGGCTGCGCTCCCTCGGGGACGGCACGGCCGGCTGCCGATAGTGCCTCCCGGGACCATACGTGCCTGCCGGGGCCGGCTGCGGCGCTGACAGAGCGTGATCCCCCCGCGCAAGTGTGCCGCGCTGTCCGCCCCTCTGCCCCCAGCCTCCAGTTACAGCCCTGGCAGGAGGCGGCGGCGCTCGGCTTCGCCTTGCAGGGCTATTTTTGGCCGACGGCAGAGGTGCCGCGGGGGCCCCGAGCCCGCCTCCGTCCCGGGGGGCCGGCCGTGAGGGAGCCCGACCCCGCGGCGGCCGGGGGGGGGGGGGGGGGGCGGCACCGCCCGCCGCCGCCCCGCCGCCGTCCAGCCAGCCAGCCCGGCCGCCAGAGGCTGCCGCTCGCCAGCCGAGCCACAGCCGGGCGGGCGGCGGCGGGGCGCCGCCATGGAGAGGACCCCCATCCCGGTGCTGACCGTGCAGACGGCGCCCTACGAGGACCAGCGGCCGACGGGCGGCGGGGGGCTGCGGCGCCCCACGGGGCTCTTCGAGAGCCAGCGCAACTACCTGCCCAACTTCGTGCAGAGCCTCCTCTCCTCCGTCGACCTCCGCGACCGCCAGGGCTGCACCATGGTGGTGGGCAGCGACGGCAGGTACTTCAGCCGGGCGGCCATCGAGATCGTCGTCCAGATGGCGGCGGCCAACGGGGTAAGACCAGCGAGCCCCCCCCGCCGCCCTCGCGGCGCCCCCTCAGGGCGGCGGCTGCCCGCCCGCGGCCCTTCCCGCCCCGCCAACGGCCGCCCGCCGCCTCACGCCTCGGCGCCCCTCAGGGCTCGGGCTCGCCCCTCAGGCGGCTCGGCGCGGTTCGCCCCCGGGCTGTGCCGGCCCCGCCGCCCCTTAGGCTGTGGTGCCCCCGGGTGTAGCCGAGGTGTCCCTGAGAGCCCCGAGGGGCTGCCGGCCCCGCCGCCTCGCTTCACGCCTCGCCCCTCATGGGGCAGGAGCGGGAGCTGGAAAGCGCGTTTGACCCCGCGGCAGAGAAATGTGGCGGAATTAGAAATAAGTGTGTGGGAAACGAAGGTGTCAAGCGTGTACTCATGGTCTTTTAAAGACATAAAGGGAAAATATTGTCGAAACAGGAGAAATACAGCACCTTGGCTGCACCTTAGGAAAAATTGTTCTTCCCTGTTCACCAAATGAACAAATTATGAAATACAAGAAGACAACAGTGACAGATAACTCTGATCAGATGGCTTACAGGTTTCTTTTGTTCAATTTTGAAAATAAAAAATAGTAAGAGAACCTATATCTTCTGATAGCACACACTTATGTGTCTATTTGTACGTATTTCCAGCTTTCTAGCTGGAAATACCAGCTAACGTAGGCTCGAAGTTTTCACTTTAAAGCAGAGTTGAGACTGCTGTCTCTTCGTTAGGATGGCTAATTTGATTCTTCAGGTCTTGCAAAAGAAGCAATACAATTTTATCACATTTTTATTAGTGAATTGACTTGATTTTTTTTTTTAATTTCCCCAAAGTTCTTTACATTCAGTCCAATTTCATAACCAGAATGTCCTTCAACTTCAAAGCAAATTTCCGTGTGTCTGAATCTTTCCTTCTCATTACTGTCAAGTACGAGCTGTGTGGTTTAGCCAGCCCGTTGCAAACAACGAGCAGTTTTAATTTATCCCAAAATTGCGGTCGCACCAGTCCAATGCTACCAAACACACGCTGAGCAGCACCTGAGGTTTCAGGGAGCCTGCCTGCCTTGCGTACCAGGTGCCTGTGTAAACTCGCTGTTCACGCAGGGCTTGGCACGGGACGGAGTCTCAGTGGCACCGGGCACGAGGAAGGCTCTCGGGGCACCCGCCAGGATGTGCGGCACGGGGAGCGAGCACCGGCTGTGGGGAGCAGCAGGGTGCCGCAACTTGCTGCTGGGAGCCCCATGGGAGGCCCAGAGGAGCCCTTTCCCCTGGCCCCTCTTCCAGCTGGCTCAGTGAGGGAAGCCGCTGGAACTGTCTGCTGACAGGGCAGGATAAAGCACAGTGAAAGCTAAAGCGGCAGCCCTGCAGCGAGAGCTGCTTTGCCCGTCCTGAGGTCGTGCGTGTCCCTTGTGTGGGCAGTGTGAGTTAGGGCTGCAAGGTGACCACAAGGACTGAGGTGCTGAGGGAGGCAAGAAGTTGAGGGCTTAGGAGAGCAGGGGGTTCTCAGCCAGACTGTGCTGTATTCCAGACTCCTTCCTGGCTAATTTTCCTGTCAGCTTGCCTCCTTCCAACTTCTCCTGTCACATTCCCCATTCGCCTGCAGATTAAGCCTTTTTGACCTCAGGAGGTTTCCAATTTGACAGATTGCTGGCACTTTGCTGTAATAGTGCTTCCTCTTTTCTTAAGTTACTGCAACTTTCTTGGAAACAGTTTCTCCTGACTATTTTCTGAAGCCAATAAACAAAGTTTTTGTGCTCAACAGTTCCCACAAATATGTGAATTAAAGCATGATACTCTTACTAATGATACAGTTTTAGAGATTCAGGAGGCTGGCTGGTGGGGTGACACTGACACTGAAAAGTCTTCCTGTTTCCATGTGCTCCATCCCTTCTCTACCATCCCCACCTTGTGCACCCTCTTCCTCGTCTCTCTACAGCACACTGTTAAGTCCATAAGCCTCACTTTCTTTTTCTTTTCCCCAGTGAATACTAATTGCACATTTTATTCTGTGACTGTTAAAATGTGACAGCTGGGAAATTATCTGAATGTCCCTGAAGCCATTGTTCAGTGCTGTGCTGTGTAACTGGGTGGGGGAAGAGAAAGGGAATACTCCTGAGGGCAAATATCTTTCCCTTTGGGCGAGGTGAATGTCACTAAAAGGAGTGTGGCCAATATCACAAGGGGAAAAAAAGTGAGCTGGCATAGACGGGATGATATGAAAAGTGTGGAAGCCTTGAAGCTGCACTTAAAACCTTTACCTGCAGCAGAATTCCAGTAGGGTGATGGCCAAATAGTGCTCAGAAACTGAACCTGATTCTCTGTCCTGCAAGACATGTACTGAGTCGTATGGTTAATTGTGCCTGCTGAGTATAAAAATAAAGGGGATTTTCTGTTATCAACTGTAAAAGTATTGCCCTTTAGAGTCACTAGGTTCCCCTTGTTCTAATTCGGTGACTCACCCCGCATTCTCCCTGTGTTAGCAGCCGAGCACAGTTGGCATCGGCCCCAGGACAAGGAATGAGCTGAGGCCCCCTGCCCAGTCAGCTGCCACTGCTTGCCCTGCCTTCCTGTCATCAGCGGTCCCTCCTGCTCTCACCCTCCAAGTTGGGGTTGCAGGTATACACTCCACAGCTGCAGCTTGTGGAGGCTTCTGCTGTTGGCAACAGCTACAGGGTGGTCCGTGCCATGCAACTGTAGTCTGCACATGGTTCACTGCATCTTTCTGTTCAGAAAAATGGGTACAGGCTAGCTGGAAGTGGTCACCCTTTGATGGAGTGCACGGATGGGTTTGTAGCAAACTCATTTAGCTAAGGGACTGCACGTCACGGGAGCGTGAGGGAGTGTAAAGAAAGCCAGACAGGTCCTGTCCTATTCCAGTTTGCAGTAGCCACTTTTGCAAAGTGAGATGGTAGGAGAATATCTGAAGCTCTATCTTCCTTTTCACCTGTGTCCTGTCAGTAGCAGTGTCCGTGTATCTTAACAGAAAGAACTGAGGCAGAAAACTCCATGACACGTAACACAGTTCCACTACAAATTCAATGCAAGTATTCCATTAGACCCATCAGCTGGATGTGGCACTTTATTTTTGATGCATAATTTAGGATAAATTTAAATGAGAAACAATTATGTCAGGGTCTGATCAGAAGCAGATGAATTGATGATCATACTTTGTCTGTGGAAAGTCATAGCAACATCCCAGAGGAATCACTGAGTACTGATAATAATGCTGTAAAGGTTTGAGATGGCAAAGAATTTTCCAGTTGTCTTTATAATATCATGTTGTTTTTATTTTCCATGGTCTTCCGTGCAAATCTCGCCTTTCCTTCCTGCACCTGTATGACTGACATATTTGCTTCTTTGTTGAGCCTTACAGTCAGTTATCATTAAGATATCATAGTGGAAGATCGGACGGCATTGCCCCATGCTGTTTAAGATATAATCTACTCTCTTATATTCTTTCAAGTTTAATTGACTGCGGCATGTGAGGGAGAGATTACTGGAAAAAATAATAATAAAAAAGCATTAAGTGACTGAATGTTGATCTACTGAATTGTCTGCAAATGCACAGCTGCACATGGTGATATTGCATAAAAATGTTCTTTTAAAGTACTTGCTAGGGCGACTATTCTTTTGGCCGTTCGAGTTTGCTGAGGATCATGGTCTTTGTTGCTGCCGTTGCTACTAAAAGCAGAGTGACAAAATAGAATGTGGCGTGGGGCACAGTATTAGAAGAGCCATTACATGCCTGTGATCTTGTAGCCATGCAAGTTTTTGAATTCCAAAGATAGTCTTTCCGTGCTATGAAACTGTCCAAGATTTTCAGAAGGATATTACTGGAACTTTAATTGTGAGTCAGTATACGGACACTATTTCATTTCTGTTCTAGCCCAGATTGTGTGAAGTCTGTAAATCTGAGAGTTCATTACTTAAAATTAATTAGATGTCAGTTTAATATTTGATTCAGAGACAAAATGAACAGCAACTGGGCCAAGAGTGGATGAGGCTGTGCATTCCTGCCACCAAAATGAAGAGAAGAGAGGAAGATGTGTACACTTATAAGGAGTGTCTTCAGGGATTTTCACAGAAACACTGAAGACCTTCACATAGAGCAAAGCTCTTTGCAACAGTCACTACAAACAAAATATCTGTGTGCTATAACATACAATTTCACTTTCATCCTTAATTTAGAATACTAAATATTACAGTATTTTTACAGTATGGAAATTGGTGTAATGAATAACATTTCTAATTAGAATACACCCAATAACCTTGTGACAAATGTTGAAGGGAAAGCAAAGTAGTCCTGTTCATATTAATTTGGGGCATCCAGAAAAATGGGAAAGATGGTTTGTGTTGAACAGGAAAAAATGGAGGTACAGTGAAGAGAGAATGCCAGGTAATTTGTGTATTCTGAATACTCTACATATTTTGCTTACTTCAAAACAGTAGTTTCTGTGTGCTTGAAAGCACAAATCTAAACCTTGCTTAGAAGTACAGAAGAATTCATGATATACCCTATTTTCAAATATAAATGTATTTGTACTTGAATACATCAAGATAGATTCAGCTCTGTTGTTTTCAAGCATTTTGCAAAATATAATTCTTGTCCTTTTGTTTACCCATATACAATTCTGTTCTAAGAGTTGGCACCCATTTCTGACAGCTGTATTTGGAAGATTGAGTCATTGCTCTAGTGTTCTACATGCTTCATAGTTTAAAAAAGGGAGAGAAAATGTTCAAAACATTTTTTTCAATGTTTATTTTCATTATGCTTTCCTTCTCATAATAAATGTACATGGTATAGGCTGGAAGAATGTTTGTTAAAGCCTGTTAACTAATGTTCTGTGTTTTTTCTAAAGCTTCGGTACAATTGGCAATAATGGTTAAATGACAGTACTAACACAACAGTCTTGGAAGAAATGGCATCTTGTCCAAAAACTTCTTCATGGACTGAAAAGAACCCATAAAAGGACACATTCAAATTCAAAATAATTTGAAAAAAGTCTGTATTTCTCTTTCTAATTACTTACATGGCACTGGTATAAATAAAACAGTAAGTAATGCGGCTAATTGAAAGTTTTCTTTCTTGAACTTGATTCTGAAAGTGCCTCAAGGCATGTGCTTGAACTGCTAGTGATTTCAGTGCCCCTCCTGGAGGAGTTTTGAAGGTGTTTTACCGTATGTGTTTTCTGAGGCAAAAGTGAGTCTTGTCAAAAGTCAGCCCACAACAACTGGAAACACTTCTGCTTTATAAAAAAAAGTTTTCCTTGTTCCACAACGTAGGAATTACATTTCTGCAGTAACAAGTAGCGTTGTATATAAGGTATTTTTGAAGTAGTTTAGTATTCAAAACAGTTGAATAAAGGAAGTGCAAATGTAACATTAGGAGATTTAAAGTAGCTGTAAAAGATGGCAATAACATTACATGCATGCCAAGTTGTCTAGTTACTAAGAAAGATACTAGTTTTGTTCTGTAATCAGTGAAATAACATTTAATCAGCCACTTCACTAAGCTTGGGGATAGAAGCGGAAGAAAGATGCCTTTATTGTTGCTCCTAAGATTTGTAAATTGTGATAAATTGAGAGATTGACAAACACATGTACTGTAAATTACTGCTTAGTTTTACCTTCAGGGAGAAGCAAGAGTGGGAAGGCCGGAGAGACAGAGAGCCAGAAAGCAATACAGAGTCTTCCAGGAGCAAATGCTGTCACAGGGCACTAGCATAACATTTAATCTGTTCTTCAGGGAAAACTAATCACTACTGTGTTTTGTTCTTCCACAAATAATCAAATGTTGGCCTCAGGTTCTGCAAATAGGAAGACACTATTGTTCTTAATCATTCAATCTTAGGCTAATGAAACCATATTATTAGTCTTGAATAAGAAATAAAATTGTTCAAACTGAACACTGAACTGAGCAGAAATGAGGTTCAGCCATCTGGTACATGTGTTAACCATGCATATGCCCAACCCTGACCAATTGACCATGCCAATGGAGCAACGACTTAGAAAAAAACATCTGTTGAAACAAAATGTCAATTTTGTTATTTGCATAATTTTTCCCCCAAAGCATACATATTTCCCTGGAAAATATTATAATTAAGGTAGAATAATGAGAAACCACAATTTTTGGTTTCTTATATTTATTTCTTATCATTTCCTTCATAATTGCCCCTACCGTGGAGAAAAAAAGGCAGTGAGACAAAACATTTTCCTAGTAGTAGCAACAGTAAATCAAATGAACCCTGAAAGTTTTCAATGAACTTTACTTATGATTTAGATAGCTTTTCTGTTTTCTAGCAAAAAGATCCCAAGGCATCAAAGTTATCTGCAAAAACTGTGAAAAGAGATCAGGGTGGATAAACACATCATCCTGGCACCAGATCTTGAGATGGAAACCTCAGTTAATAGAATATGTTGTTCTGAATATGTATATATTTTTAATTTGAAAACAGGTCTTGTCATTGTCGGTGAAGGAGAAATAGCTAACCATAGTTCTGTGTTTTGTGAGAGTTAGAAAAAACAACAATTAGTTTTTCATTTCAGAAGTTGATTGTTTCCATTTGGAAGTCTTTCTTTTTTGTTAAAATGGTTGACAGTAACAGGCTTAATAAATTGTCTATCCTTTGCTTTTCTGAAACTATTTGTAATCCCACCTCTAAATAACTGTTAAAGGCCTCACACAACTGCTGGACCCAGAAGATCATCTATATAAGGAACAAGTATTTCTACAGAGGAGGCAGGTAGTGACATCTCATGTGCTGTTGCTTTTCCACACAGACTGTAAAGCCATAAAATCTCCCTTAAAGTAGAAAAAAAAATCTGAGGTTGAACTCCCTATTTTTAGGTAGGGAATGTGAAGGATTTGGTATTCTCCCTCTCTTTCCCTCCTTCCCCCCGTTTCTGTTTTTAACCTTCCTGAACTGTTACAGAATAGGTGGTTTTATGGTTTTTTTTTTGTTTGGTTTGCTTTGTCTTCGTGAGGCTATTAAAAATATTTTGCAGTATCTTCTGAAGCTCTATATAGAGCTGCCTCAGTTCTCATCTGTAATATTAACCTTCCCCTCTCATCAATGCTTTTTCACTTGCATGTTTCACAGGAACTAGAACTTTTTGGTATTTCTTTGTAAGTAAATTTCTAGTTGGCTCCTAGTTTATTTATGTTGAGTTGAAACTGTAGTATGTGTAGGTGATGAAGGAAGGTTTTGAAATTGGAACCACACAGTAGAGCTGCACATAATACCAAACACATTGAGTCAGTGTTTAATAACACCACCTGAAAGCATTTTTTTTTAGTTTAAGAATGGTGAGAACTTCTGCTCAGCTCTGCCCTGGGAAATGCAGCCTGTTCATCTGGAGTAGCCAAAGAGTAAACGATGACTGAAGGAGAAATAGTATTTCCTATGGGGCAGGACATCCAAGGGTATTTGGGTTACAGAGATGTGACTTAGAGATTACAAGTTTTAGTAAGTTCAATACTTGTGATTGCACTGAAAGGCTCCTCCATGAAAGGCAAGTTGCTTGCTGTTCTCTCTTAGCTTGTTGAAGCTCCAGCCCTGCACACACTGTATCCACACAGTCAGCCCTAAACTATACTGATATTTGAGGGTCTTTGCTGATTCATAGGGATACCTTGAAAAGTCTGATAACAGGATCATGCCCCGGTACTGTGCTTGGAAGCTTTGCAAATCACTGTTGTGCCTATGCTCGTGCTTGCTGCACTGGGGCTACAAGATACAATATTTGTTCACACTCCAGAGTAGCATCCAACCAACCTGTGTACGTGTTTTTTTCTGCAAGCGAATAGGTTCCATAGCAGGAATTTATATTTCCATCTTAGCCACTGTATACATCTATACTCTGTGTGTGTATAGCGTGTGTGTTTGTTTATTAATGTTCAAGAATTTAGTACCATTCAGAATATTTTAACTTCTTTTTTCACCTAGATTGGCAGATTGGTTATTGGGCAGAATGGTATCTTATCCACACCTGCTGTTTCATGTATTATTCGAAAGATCAAAGCAGCTGGAGGTATTATTCTAACAGCTAGCCACAGTCCTGGGGGACCTGGAGGAGAGTTTGGAGTCAAGTTTGAGGTTGCTAATGGAGGTGGGTCTTTTTTTATTAATGCGTTTACCACATTGCATCTCAGTTTGATGAAAATACAGTCCAACTGATTTTAACTGTTAGTGATTTTGGTTATTCTGTTAGAACTAGAAAGAACACTTTTTTTTTTTTTTCTCAAGGGTAGGAGTGCCTTTGTTTGCATGCATATGTACAATAAATATTAAGTGTTCATTAAAGTCCTTGTGAGATCGGTAAGATTTCTACTATGGAGTTTTGCTATCCCATTTTTATTATATTTTACTTGGTCTGCCAGATCATTGTAACAATTTTCTTCCTTTTATAAAGATGCCTATGAAGGAACTTCATTTTGCTTGTATTTCTGTATTGCTTGTCTTGGCTTACTTTAAAGTGTTTAATTTCAGAAGTGCTATAAGCAGCATAACTTACATGTCTTATATAGAAGAAAGAACTTCTCATGTTTACCCAGAAAATAACTGCATTTATCAAAGGAGAGTTGTACCACTTTAGTTAACTATTGTTAAACACTATTGTTAAATAGTTAAAATCTCACTCTTGAATAATGTAATTTATGTATACAGCTGATGTCTCATTTTCTGAAATCTGCAAGTTCACACGTAATTATGTTACACATTGTATATATTTTATGTTGTAGATCTGTGCACACCCATAAAACATCACAGTGACAATTGCTGACACCTTGTATAATTCATAAACGTAGAGTGCGTTCCTTTTGAAAATCTCGAAGTGCCCTTAAAATAATGTTTTCTTGCCTATTTTGAAGCTGGGAAGACTTGACAAGGGGGTGCTTCTCCCTTGTCTGTTGTTTGACTGAAAAACATGCATAGTTAAATCAGTGGGATTTTATAAACAAAACAGGCTTGAATCCTAGAGAGATTAAAGGGACTATGTAAGGGCAGACAGTGAGAAAGCCAGGGGTAGAGCACAAACACGCCAGAACCAAACTGTTAGATGTTTTAGCACTCTGTAAACTTCAAAATACCATGTACCACCTAAAATCTGTTTGATAAGTAGGTAGCAGTTGGTGGGGCATTTTTTTTTGGTGGTGTATTTTGCCTTTTTAAAGAAAATTCAAACAGGCTATTAAACTTTAAATTTAAATCTTTATAAATATATATACCTGTGCTCCTCAAGCACAGGTCACAGAGTTCAATTATTTATGATAATCTGCAAGGACAAAATGCGAAATAGTTGGTTTAACTTGTCATTGAGAAAACGTGGGTTAAGCACCAGGCAAGACTATTTGTCTCAGAGAATAGTTGAGCACCACAACAAGGTCCTAGGGGAGGCTACTGTTGCTCAGTGTTCTCATGCAGTCTATTTTGCAGATCCTGGCTGGGCAAACAGGCTTATTTCTGTAGTTGTAGGAGAGAATGCAGAGTGACACTATGGGATTGCCTTAGCTGGAAATATTTCTAGATGAAATATCCATTCATTGAGGATGATCTAGAGCTAATTAAACCTGTCCTCACCCTACAGGTAGTTTTGGAATAGACCAGTAAGAAGTCATTTTCTAAGCCAAGTAAAGAGTTAAGTGACTGTTACTTGTTGTATTGCCTTGGACTATCTGATGAACTGGATCTGAGATGTGGCAAGGTGATTCATGTGGCAAAACTTCATTGAATACAGCAGCATTGCTAGAGGAGGTGGGGATTTAGTGGTGAAAAGATTGAGACATTGGATCAGGAGAGAGTGAACATAAAAGAGAATATAGGAAGTCGTTTTTTCAGAGTGGAAGTGTAGGAGAAGAAGAGTCAGAGAAGCCAGAATGGTCTTCTGTTGTAACTTTGACTGAAATCTTGTATTACGTACAGCATAGCTTAGGTGGTAATTTCTACATAAAGCCTACAATTTTTATCAGATTGTCAGTAAATTTTGTAAAATATAGTCAATCTTCAGGATTTGGTAATAAAAGTAATGCATGAGTAAGATGTGATTTCTGTTTTTCAATGACCTAACTGTTCCAGGTCAGAATTGCTGTCAAGCGATAAAGTTATTTTGAATTCTAACAAAGATATATTTCATTAAGCCATTGGAGGGAAGCTGAAAGAAAATAACTCTGTTAATCTGTAAAGTATTTATTAATGATAATCTGTGCTGAATGAAATTAAGTGAAACACCAAACTATCTCAGCTTCACAGGTATGCATTTGCAAAAACCCTACAAAATACCAGAAACTGTTTCTGACAGTTTTTCCATTAATATATATGTTGAGATCTGTTGTAGAAGAAAAAATGTCAAAGTCTTTGAGCAGTAAACCCAAGGAAAGTTGGCTGTAATTGTTTTTCCCTGGGTAATGATTGACTTAAATAAGTTTTATGAATGCATTGAGTGAGATTACACTGTATTTCCATATTGTATTTTTTTTTCCAAAAATATGTTAAATGTGTTACAATGTAAGAAATGACCATATTTTACTACAGTGTTCTTTTTTGGGGCTTATTCTTCAATACTGCTGATACATTCTTAAACTTTTTTTTTTTTAAGTAGCAAACTTTTTTTGTAAATCTTAAAATTTGAAAAAAAAATATAAAAAATGAAACAACATGTTCTCTTTTCTTACAGGACCTGCTCCAGATGCAGTTTCAGATAAAATTTATCAAATCAGCAAAACCTTGGAGGAATATGCAATTTGTCCTGATCTCAGAGTTGATTTATCTCGCTTAGGAAGACAAGAGTTTGATCTGGAGAACAAATTCAAACCTTTCCGAGGTATAGACATAGGCATTTATGCATGCTACATTTGTTTATTCTAGATACTAGAGTTGCTGCAGAATGATAGTTGGTAACTATTTAAACAAAATTTAATTTCTTTGTAATGCTTTACTACTACCAGTTCTCAAAATATTAAGCAGTACAGGTAAGTGTTCCATTTGTCTTGCACACAAGGGAGCTAAGGCATGGACTGCAAGTGCGTTGGGCCTTACCATTTAGTCAAATACCTATGTGGAATATATGTGCTTAGGGCTGCTAATGGTTAAACACAAAACATATTTTTGGGCTAGGTATAGTTTGCTCATGTAAGTCTTATTGGCAGAACAGTTAGTGAGAATCTTGCTTTACTCATTCTTTGCTCATACTTCCTTTCTGAAAAGTTGTGAGATACAGAAGGAGTAACTTAAAATGTGAAGTAACACGAAGCACATGTTTAATTTTAAGCATGTCAACAATTTTATGGCTACACTTGACTTAAATTGAGATAACACTGCCATTTTGTCCTGAAGGAGTCAAAAGCAAGGGAAGAACTCCAGAAGAGGAATATTCCAAATAGTGTAAAACTTCTGTGTGGCCTTGGGAACTATTCCTCATTCTTGATGGTCTAGAATTAAAGCCACTTGGTTTTCCACAATACATTTTCTGAGGGAAAGTACATTTTGATAGATGAAGTTTGTGATTTAAATACAAATCTTAAATTACGTTTTTTGTTTTGTTTTGTTTTGTTTCTGTTGTCATTTAAAATAACATGTTCTTTTTGGCTTCTATTTCAAACAAAAAGCAAAGAAAATTCAGCTCTTAACACCACTCCAGAATCATACTTGATCGCTGAATTTTGATTTTTCAGCATTTTAATCTCTCCAAATTGTATTTTTCAAAATGAAAATTGAAAAAAAAAAACAAAACAAAATACCTGACAAGTAGCATAAAAATAGATTAAAAATAACTTCAATTTTATTGAATTTTCTTCTGAGGAAAAATTGTTTCCCAATCATCTCTCCCCAGAATGCATCATTCTGGGACAATATAGCTGCCAGAGAACCCTCCTGCAATTGGCCTACAGGTACATGAATAAATACAATTTACACAGGTCTGAATGCAAAATCAAGTTGCAGAAAAAATGAAAATAATTTAAGAAGTATTTTAAGATTTTATCTGATGTATTTCAAACTTCTCATTACTCAGTTGTATGAACTAACTCCTGCAAATCAAGACTACAGAGATGTTGAAACAGCTGAGAATAAGTCAGTTGGATTTGGCAGGAACTAAAATAATTTTTAGATTTTAATCTTGCATGCACTTTACCTTAACATGTGTGAGCAGTTCCACTGAAGTTGAGGCATTTGTTCATTTGTGTGAAGCTTAGATCCTGCATATACTTTATTAGGAGCAGGGCTAAGAAGATATACAAAACTGTCTTTTAGTGAATTTTTGAGAATGTCACTTTATACCACAGAATTGACTCTTTTTCAAATAAGCTTTACAGATTACTTTTCAGCCTTGGGATTTTTTTTTTTTTGGGGGGGGGGGGTTGTTTCTCAGTTCAAGTGTATTTTCCTAATCTATTCTAAGCTTTTTTCTTAGGCACAAAAATATCTGTGTCATTTTCATGTTACGCTGAAGAAGAGCAGTGGGGTGAGGTCAGTGTTTCTGAGGAAAACTGGCTGATATTCTAAGTAATAATTTAACTTGTAACTAAATTATTTCAAGATATTCATTTAACCAGATGAAAAGGCATTTGTATAACATATGCTTTTTAATTTAATTAGGAAAAGTAATATGTTCCAAGATGACTGAAAAGCATGGCTTTTGACAGGTGCTTGATAACTGCTTTGATTATGACAGACTTACTTTCATTAATTCATTTTAGTTTGATCTGTTTTACATCTGACAGAACTAGAAAAATTGTATCTCTGTGCCTTTATGAATTCACAATTCAGATTAGCAAGACCTTAGCAAAAAAACAGATGTTGTGTTTGAACCTAACTTTCCCGAGTCAGTAAGTTATAAAATGCAAAAGTATAGTAGTGAATTGACGACAAACTGGAGACAGATTTTCTAGGTGCCAAAAAAATGAGAAGAATAGGCTGTACATCTCTCCGGATGGGGTGATACAGATACTGCTGTCAGATAATAGAAACTGTGACTTTATATCCACACAGACATCTTCCATCTTCTGCAGTCCTTTACCAGGTAAAGCTGCTAACCTGAGCAAGGCTTAAAGCCTAATGGAAGCCACACTGAAATCAGGAGAAATCTTTTACTTTGCCTCTGTGGACTTCAGAGCAAATCCATATTATGTAGAGGTTGCACGCTCCGATTATTGTTCAGGTGCATGGGTTGTGAAACTGTTCTGGGAGACATGTTCCCATATGTGAACTGTACAATTTTTCTTTAACCTTATTTTTTCCAGTGGAAATTGTTGATTCTGTGGATATCTACCTCAATCTCCTTCGAAATATATTTGACTTCAATGCAATCAGAAATTTGCTGACTGGACCCAACCAGATTAAAATAAGGATTGATGCCATGAATGGAGGTATGAATTTAAGTTACTGTCAGGACAAAACTGTGAGTACACTGCAGTGGTTTACCAATAAAGGTATGGTGTATAATAGTCAGACTTTTTAGAAAAACTTGGGGCAATAAGACAGGATTTGAGCATTAGGCTAGTAACAAAGACAATCTTAACAATGGGTTAGGCCCCTTACTAGGTGAGGGGGTAGATATTTCTTGATAAGAATCGAAGGCATATGTATCCAATTTTTATTTTATTTTATTTTATTTTTATTTTTCTGCATTTGGAAGCAAGCAGGATGAGCTAATCTTGCCATGAAAGGATGATGAAGTATTTGCAGTGTGTAGTTACCAAGGATGTTGCAGGACAGTCTCTACTAAGGGTAAATGGTATAAAATTATTTAAACATGAATAAATTCCACCCAAGAGTCCTCAAATTGTTGGCTGAGCAATAAGGAAGGGAATGCTTTGTGTCACATACAGTTTTGGAGAGAATGTAATTGAAATAGTGTGTAGAGCTCTGATGCCCACATCTATTGCAGAGTACTGAAAAGTGCTAACGGTGTCCAAAAAGATGCATGGTCTGGCTAAGGGTTAGAAAAACTGATTAATCATAAGAAATTTAAAGGACCAGGTTTGTTCACTTTGTTTACAAGGTGGTAAGGTGATAAGGACTTTATGACTTTGTATCGTGATGGAGAAGTAGCTGTACTGTAAATACACTGTACACATGCAGTAGCATATACAAGAAGTTTGTGCAACAGAGAGGTTTTTTTTCTCATTTTTGTTCAGCAAAATCATGACCCAGTTATCTCTTTCCAAAATACCAAGAAGAATCAACAGAAGAAATCTGAGGCCAGACAAATTCAATATGAAATGTAGCACACATGTTTATGGGTTATGGTGGTTAATCGCTGGAACAATCTATCAAATGAGTTGGGATTTGTCATATTTTGGTGGCAACTCACCAAAATGCCTTCCTGGATAAAGTGCATTAGCCAAAAGTGAACCACCAGCCATAATAGAGTTACAAACTGTAAGAGAGTTAGTTACAAACTAACTAAGAGCGAGTTACAAACTAGCTCTTCAGCTTTGGAATATGCTTTTGTGCATGTAGACACTGCTGGTTTAACATTGGCATAGAGAAGAATAATTTATCATGAGTCTACTCTTGATAAGAACCTCAATCATCATTTATAGTATATTTATGGAACTGGCATCTAAATTTTCTTGAACACAAATTTCTTGCAATAATGTGTAATGTGTGTAATGTGTGGAGAGAGAGGAAGCAAGAGCAAGTGAGAAAGCAGTCACTTGTGTTTTTTTACCTCTGTGTGACCTGTTCACACTTGCACTAGGAATGCAGAGAGCTCAGTCAGTTGTTAGTGTCTGTTCAGCCATCGAATGCTCTAGTGTAGATTTCAGACACGACTAACGTTACAGTTTCTCCATAGAAGCAAAAGTTTTAATTGTGGGATGGACTAATGTTTCATATAGTTTGATAATGACTGCATTTCGAGGTGCATGTGTGTTTAGGTTCCTTTTATTTCTGGGCTGAAATGATAGACATTTACTATTAAAGGTTATAAAATATTCCTTGTAGTTATTTAAGATGAAGACTCATGGGTTGAAGAATATAAATTTATATCCTTTTTTCAGTAAGTAAAATCAGGTAAGTCCTACTAGGGAATTAAGAAAAGACATGAGATTTTAATAGGGAATCTAGGTGAAATAAAAAGCTGCTCCAAAATGAAACTCGGTGTTTCTTTTGGATAGTCCACAGTATTGCATATACTAATTATGATATAATAGCGTGAACTGGGGTCTTATTTGGCTACATCGTAAAAAAATAAAGGAGTTATTTTGGAGTTAGTTGAAAGAAAACTTTTATTTATTCTCTACATGAGAGTAGAAAAAATGTGGTAAAATTCATTGGTGGACAAATCTGTTGTAATTTCAATAAGAATTAGAAACCTTTGAGGAGCTTATTCCCCATTTGTATTCCCCTATTGTTTACTTTCTTTGCCAGTATGTTTGTTAAACTGTTACTTGCATTCTGGGACACCCAAAATAGCATCTCATTTTTATTTTAGTAAGGAATACCCCTAAATGTATATGATAGTTTCTTTCCCTAATAATAGCTAAATAAAACTTTGATCTTTCACCCTTCAGTGATTACTTTTTCACTTCCACTAGTGGGGCAGTGTGTTTTTGATGCTGACTTGCCAATTGGTCATTTACTATGGGGACAATCACATACTTTTATATGAAATAATAGTCTGTCTTCTGTTGGTAAGACAGATGTATAGAGTTGCTGAAAGTATGTTTTGTATCAAGTCTCCACGGTACTGTGAAAAATTTAAATGTCAAGCATATGCTCTTGTGATTGCATGGCAGATTTCTGTTTTTACAGTTATGGGACCTTATGTGAGAAGAATCCTGTGTGATGAATTAGGAGCTCCTGCAAATTCTGCCATAAACTGTGTTCCTCTAGAGGATTTTGGTGGACAGCGTCCTGATCCCAATTTAACATATGCAACTGCCTTGCTGGAGGCTATGAGAGGCGGAGAGTATGGATTTGGAGCTGCTTTTGATGCTGATGGAGTAAGTATTTTAATTCATCTGGAGGTTTCAATGTAGTTGTTGTTTTATCTGGGGTCGGATATGGGACATGTAAGTATAATTTATTTGCTTTTCAGTAAGTCCTCAAAATGGAGTGGTGATACCTTCAAGCAAAGATTATAGTATTTGTACTCATAAATCAGACACATATGGGGTAATTTGACCCTGCAGATGTTTGCAAACTGAACAGGATGTGAGTCCGGAATGAGAATTCTTTAAATATTAGGCTTTTTTTTTTTTTTTTTCTGTATTGGTGTAAAACTTCCCCAGGTGGGAAAAGGCAGCATATACAGATAATATTGACTTGTCACAGTTACCTAGTAACTAAGTAACTAAGTGAAGTCAGTTTTGGTTATCATCACAAACTGAAGGTTTTTTAGCTAAATAAAGCACTTAATAGTGTTTGTTTTATTTTTTTTTATGTCATATTATCAGCCTAACAACAAAGTATTACAGAAACAGCTTTCTGACCTGACAGGATGTGGGAATGATGAAAAGGCTGTGAAGAACAGAAGCTGTTTTTTGTTGTCCTTATACACAAAATACCCTCCTACTCCCTGTATAGTGCGTGACATTGGCAGAAAGATTCTCCTACACAAGCATTCCCTGGCAGGAACAGACCTACTAAAGTATCATGTAGGAGGCTGATGCTAGGGACTGATTTGGAACTTCTGTTTGTAGGGCTTGAGGGAATTATGTTGTGATAGTGAAACTGTAAAGCTGTCAGGACAATGCCAATAAATTATTCTGCCCAAATAGGGATCCAGGTAACCCAGAACCTGTTCCTTTTTTACTGTATCTGCAGTGGTTCTAAGAAAAGAAATTACCTTTCCCCAAAATGTAAGATTTAAGACGCTTTTTTGTATCTCTTGTCTTCTTCAGGACCGCTACATGATCCTTGGCCAAAATGGTTTCTTTGTTAACGCATCTGATTCGTTGGCAATTATTGCTGCCAATCTGTCTTGCATTCCATACTTCTGTCAGATGGGTGTCCGAGGATTTGGTAGGAGCATGCCCACCAGCACAGCCCTGGACAAGTAAGACAAAACATATATCTCTATCACCTTGGTCATTTCATTAGTTCTCTCTCTGTTTTGTATTATATAGGAATACCAAAATTATTAAGTCTTTTGATTAAAGCTTCTAATTTTCACAACCTTTATGTGCTTGATTGTTTTAACTAGTTTCAAGGATGTTTTGATCTTACCTAGATTAATATTACCAACCTTTACTTGGATGAAAAAAGTTCAATACAGTGTGAAAAGGAACTAAATCGGTAAAATCTTTCTGCAAGTATGAACACTGAGTTATTCCTTTTCCAAATAACTTCACTGTTTTTCTTAATAAATAATGGTTTACAGCCTAATCAAGGCCAGTTGAAAGTATACTTAAGCTATTTCTGACAAGGCAAATCTGCTCCAAAAAAACCCTGGTGAAGGTGCATCCTCTGTTAGCAGATGGATTTTAAACAAGTCTCATCCAGGCCTATATTTTCTATAAATCTCCTCCTAAGAGGATTAAGCTAAATGTTGTTGCCTTAGATTTTCCATGTGGAAAGAGTGTTCACAGTGATAATTGTATCTCAGTATTAATCTGGCTGCATAGCTTTACTAACAGAAGAATGATCTGCTGCTCCTATTAAATTGGTCTAATCAGGAAACAGTCATTTTAAAATGAAATGTAGCTTACATGAAGAGATTGATCACTATTTGAAAAACAAGAATATTAGGGTGCTTCTGTATTTGGAAAATTCCAAAAATTTACTAAATTCAAAGCTAGCAGCTTCATTGAATGATTGACTGAATCTTCAAGGAAATATTCCTTACTTGTAGGTGGATGGTCTGTTTTAAGAAAATACTGTTAGGATGGGGTTTGCTGTATTTTACCTAATCCATTCAGCAATCTGAAAATCTCATTGTTTAAGTGAAAGCTACTATTGTATTAAGATAATACATGAAATAAATAGAGGTTCATTTTTGTTATACAACCTGGAGTATGTACGTTGTTGTAAGACTTGAAGACTCCGTGACTTTAAAATATGTTTGTCTTTCTTCTTAAAGCTGGGTAAGTACGTCAGAAAGTATGAATGTACTGAAGTCCCCTTCAGTAACACTGTGACTACTTGACATATGTTCTTGACAATGTTTATTTGACCTTCTGGAGCACAGATTGTCTCGTAGTCATTACTGCCTTATTTAGTTCGGTGGAGCTAAGTCTTATTATTAAATAAAACTGAGCAATTGATAATGATGGGAGGATGTAAATATTTTCCTAGCCATTCTTAGAAATATTTATTATAATGATGTTTGCTGCTTGTACCCAGGACACTTTAGTTTTTTTCTCTTTTGTTTTGAGGTTGTCTGTGTTTTCCTGAAGATTTAAAAGTTGCATCCTTTCAAAGATGGTTACTTTTGTTTTGTGACTCTTCATTTAGATTAATGACAATCCAAAATACCTGAATTCTGAAGTTTCTGTAATAATGCCATAATGATATCCAGATATTCATATGCTTTGGTGGCCAAAATTCTATAAGTTGCTTAACTTCCATGTGCCAGTGCTGAACTCAGCCCTTGAAGAGCCCAGCTTAGTCATGAAATTACACACAGTAGTTCCTCTTAAGCAAGTCACTTTTTCTATATAAGGGCTGGCTACATGCATTGACATGCAGTAAGCAATATTATAAACACCTTCCTCAAAGATCAACTAGAAGAATTATTGAACAATCATGTCTTCCAGGATTCCTGTTGGAGCCCACCTTAAGGAACTGCTTAACATCCAGGAAAGATTGTTTTCTATAAGAGCGATTTTTCCAGAAAATTGTAGAATGTCATTGTCTGAAATCCAATATATTGCCTGAAGGAGTTTCATGTTGAGTTGGATTCCAATCTCATATATCTCTATACATAAGGGACAGTTGTACTAGTGTCAGTGAAATCTTTCTATGGGACACTGGATATAAAATAAAATGCTTAAAGCATTCATGATTCCATTCCCATGGACTAAAAAGTTAACTTACAAGAAAAAATAAATAATTGTGTATTTTGTGAGTTGTACTTTTGAAGGACTAGAATATGTTGCCAGTGCATTGAAGCAAAAAGAAAAAAGCAAGACTGAGCAGTTCTGTGTAGAATTAGTGTACTAGTATAATGTTTAGGATTAGAAACCTGAACTCTCTGCAAAGGGAAGGGAAATCCTTTCTCTTCAAGATTATGACGGCTGATAATAGACAGCATGTTGTTTAGTGTGACAGTACCATCTCTGTTTTCTGCTGCATATCTCATCTCCAATATAATTAAGTCAGTGTGGAAAATATTTTTGTTCTCAGTAGAACATTCAGAAAAGAAAATATAACACTCCTTCTTTAAATTCTGGAGTAGGTTTCAAGTTGCTGCTTACTTGTGTATGCTTTTAATCTATTGTCTTTTTTGTTTCTTGATCCTTTTTATTCCTTTTTGATAGGCTGTCTTCTGTGCTCCAGGGACAATTGTCGTAGAAGCCCGTTCTATATCTGCCCGTACAGCTCATGCTGCAAGCTCATGCACTGGAAGGAAAGGATTGAAAATTAAATTAGAAGTGTACTGTGAATATTAATCCTGGCAGAAAAGAAGGAAGTAATCATGGCATAGTTGAGGCTGGAAAGGATGCTTGGACATCCTTTAGTTTAATAACCCTGTTCAAAGCAGGATCAACCAGAGTGTGTTGCTAAGGGCCATGTCCACTGGGCTTTGGGTGTCCCCAAGAATGGAGACTCCACAACCTGTCTGGGCAACCTCTGCATGTGTCTCACTACTCTCACATTAAACATTTATTTTTTGTGGTGAAGCAAAATTTCCTGTATTTCAGTTTGTGCCCATTGACTCCCAGCCTGTCAGTGGGCACCACTAGAAGAGTCTGTCTCCGTCTTCATTCCTCCCTTCCATCAGGTTTTTATGCACATCGGTAAGATTTCCCCCTGAACCTTCTCTCCTCAAGGTTTAAAAATTCTGTCTCTCTCAGCCTCTCCTAGTATGACAAAAGCTCCAATCCCATAGACTTCTTCGTGGCCCTTTGGTAGAACTACTCTAGTAGGTCCGTATTTTACTTGTTCTGGAGAGCCCAGAAGTGGAGACAGGATCACAAGTCCTGCTGCACCAGTACTAAGTAGTGAGGAAGACTCACTTGATCTGCTGGCAGTACTTTTCCTAATGCAGCCCAGCATGTTGTTTGTCTTCTTTGCCACAAAGGCTTATTGCTGGTATGTGGTCAAGTCATCGTCCACTAGGACCCCAGGGCCTTTTCTGCAGAGTTGCTTTCCAGCTCATTGGCCCCCAGTATGTACTGGGATTATTCCTGCCCTTGTGCAGGGCTTGGCATTGCCCTGTGTTGACCCTTATGGGGTTTCTGTTTGCCAGTTTCTCAAGCCTGTTAAGATTCCTTGTAGTGGCTGCGTAACCACCCAGCATATTATCCACTCCTCTGAGTGTTGTATCATCTGCAGACTTGTGGAGGATACACTCTACCCAGTTGTCCAGGTCATAAATAGAGCCATGGTATAGACCCCTGGGGGACACCCGTAGTGATTGGTCTCCAACTGGAATTTGTGCTGCTGATCACATCTGCTAGAGCTTTTTTTTTGCCAGTTTTCAGTCTACCTCAATGTCAAGTTATCTGCTGTGTGTTTCATCATTTTGTCTATGAAGATATTATGGGAGAGAGAGTTGAAAGCCTCGCTGAAGTCTATATAGACAATATCTGCTATTCTTCCCTCATCCAGTGAGCTAGCCACCTCACCATAGAAGGCTAACAGATTGGTTAGGCATGATTTCCTCTTTATAAATCTGTGTTGATTACTTGCAGTCACCTTCTTGTCCTTCATAGGTTTGGAAGTGATTTCCAGACTAGGCACTCCAACTACCTGCCAGAGATTAAGGTGAGGCTGACTGGTCTGTAATTCTCTAGATCCTCTCTGTTGCCCCTCTTGAAGCTAGGATTGATATTTGCTTGCTTTCTGTCCACCAAAGGCTCCCTCAGTTGCCATGATCTTTTGAATATAACTGAGAGTAGCCTGGCAATGACATTGTCCAGCTCTCTCAGGACCTGAGGTCTCATGTACTTGTGCATGTCTTGTTTGTTTAAACATTCCCTGTTGTGTTTCTCCTTTACTGAAGGAAAGTATTCCTTGCTTAAGAATTTTTCGCTCATCCCTCATCTTACATTTGTCCTTAGAAAAAAGCTCTTGTGTTACATAGTTGTAGTCACAGTAGAAAGTGTGAATTGTTAAGGTGAGTGAAATGTCTCACAGATAAAGCTTTAATCGAAGTATTGGTTAAAATGGACTTGCTGAATTAAATCCTAATGAACTTCCAAATAATGATTTTAATGAAAACTGTAAAAAGTTTTGAATGAAATATCACAGTTCATCATCTGATGTTAGCTGAAATCTGTCCTGTTTGCCTAACTTTCCAAAGCTGCTTGGTTTTTGCCTTCCTTGCAACTATTAACTATTTGCTGTTATGCCAGTACTGAAGATTTTGTTAGTTTCTAAAATGGACATCAAAATATGCATCAAAGTATTTATGGTGGGTCTTGACCTTGGCAGCTAATAAACGCTTATCCAGCTGCTTTCTCCCTATCCTCAACAGAACGGGGAGAGAAAATAGGATGAAAGAACTCATGGGTCAAGCTAAAGACAGGGAGATCTCTTACCAATTATGGGCAAAACACACTTGACTTGGGGAAATTTATTGCCAACCAAAACAGATTTGGGCAGTGAGAAACAAAAAAGCCACAAAAATTAAAATAATACCTTCCTCCTGTGTCCTGCTTTTTTTTGCAGGCTTAACTTTACTCCTTTGTTCCCAACTCTTTGACCTTTTTCCCTCAAGCTGCACAAGAGGTTGGGGAGTAGAGGTTGCAGTCAATTCATAGCAGCTCATTTCTGGCACTCCTTTATCCTTACGCTTCTCCCCTAAAGTAGCATGGGGTCTCCATGTGGGCTGCAGTCCTTCAGGAAAATGTTTGTCCTGTATGGGCTCTCCACAGATGGCAGTTCTTGTCAGGGAATATCCACCAGCTTACAGCATGGGGTCACCCACAGCACGCACGGTGGATATCTCCTCCACTGTTGTTCTCTCTGTGGTCTGTGGGGGAACCTCCTCCTACTCCTTCTTCACAGACCTTGGTGTTTGTAGGGTTGTTTCTTGGGCTTTTTATTCCCAAGCCCTCATTGCTGGGCAGCATTTTACCCTTTCAAAAGTTTGTTTTCTCTGAGTTGCCACCATCTTGTCTGCTGGTCTTAGCTGTGTCCTGTGCTTTGTCCTTTTCGGAGCTGTTTGAAACTATCTGGGTCTAGTGTGAGGACCCATGCCCTTGCTGCCAACACCTGCACGGCTACACCCAGTGTAACAACTAAAACAAATCCTTTAAATGATTAAATATTTCACTCACATCTAGTCTGTCATTTGTTCAAGTTTGCATATATTCCATTTGAGATAGTAAACTCAGAGCAGATCTTATAGACAAAGATTAAGTGGTGAATTGTGTTCAAATTCATACCAGTTTACTTTAATAAGTTGCTTAGATGTCTCACTTACCTTGCTAGATTTAATCTTGAAGTATGGTAACTTGAATTAGTAATAATTTGGCTTTGAATGCATGTCTAGAACTATTCAATTCCATTGGAATAGTTGTTTGAAAACAGTTTGAAAAGTCTTTTTACATATACAAATAAAGATACAAATAAAGGAGAAGGACAATCAGAGCCAACTGTGATCTACAGCATGTGATAGCATGGACAGCAGGCTATGCCTGAAAAAGTTGTGAAGTTACCAATTTCATTTCCTTGAGGAGAATAAGAGTATCACTTCATTAACAAGGGAGGAAAAGCACACTTAATAAACTGAGTACTTAGAAAACATTTCTACTGTGCTGTTGAATGCTGATATTCCTTATTTTTTATATTTTGACAATCTAATACTAAAAAATGAGAAAATGTGTTAAAAAAATGATGATTGAAAAGGAAATGACAATATTTGTAATGCTATATACAGTAGGTTAGAAGAAATAGTACCTAGAAAAGAAGCAAAACTTGTATTGTACTTGCTATGTCTCAGTCTTCCTGAAGAAGTTAGGAAATGCTAACTTCAAGCATATCTATCTGGGATTTAATAATGCAGTCATTACTCCGTAAAAAAATTAAAACACATGGAAATGCTTTCCCAGTTGATTGTTGTTACAAGTAAGAGAATGGAGCTAATGATGGTCATAAGGATGTGAACATTCCTTATTTTTTTTCATGAGACAATGATGGATTCTGCTAGGCATGCTTCATTGTATTTGATGGTGTAACCATGTCTCTGGAAAAGCACTTATATTTTCAGAGCCCCACTAATGACTGAAAGGTATAATTTGATCTGTGTTTACAAAATGAATTTGTTTAGTGTTGTGTACCCAACTGTCTTTTTGGGCCTGCTTCTGTGTCTCAGTGATAACATAGCTTTCACAGGAGAGAATTGGCTCAATAGAACTACTGTCTTCTGAGGTCATGGGACCTCTTTTACCTGGAATCTTGTCTGTAAAGCAAAGAGAAAACACGTCTTCTTATGGTGCATCCATATTGTGTGGCCATAGTTTAGACTAAATCATTATATTAGAGCTTTTCCTCCAGCTATTAAAATACCACCCATAGCACGTGAAAGAAAAGATATAGAAAATCTAGTAGTTTGTTCACTTTTATGCATGTTTAATAATTTTTCAGCGTGCGTTTAATAGAGGGAAGCAATAATCTAGAGGACTTAAATATTGCTTAGGAATACACCAATAGCAGATGGAGCAGTGGATTACAAGATAATTCACTTGAGATTTTTGACATTTACATGTGTTTGCTTGAAGTGACTGCTGGAGTATACTTGTATGTACTGTAGGAAGAGTATAGCAGTTGACAGGAAACATCTGCTTTAATATGCTCCAACATCAACAGGATTGTGGCAGTAAGTCTCCAGACATCAATTCTCTGGCAATACATAACCTTAGGCTGGTATTCTTTTTCTTTTGGGGAATGTGGAGCTGTGTACACTGTTGAACAAACTATTCTTTTTCATATCCTTGTATTCTGGTTTATCTGATGTCTGCTTAACAGAAAAGGAAATGGAATACTGAGATGTTAGCTAATGGTCTGCAAAATGAGAATCACAAGAGTGAGCAAAAGTTGTTTCTGTAGGAATTACGAAGTTGGGTGGGTGTGGAAAATAACAGTCAAGTTGGTACAGGAAAAGAGGATTGTTTAGAGAATTCATTTATGGCTATTGTTTCTATGGCCAGGTCAGTATAACAACATTTAGTTGCTCTGATTATATTTTTCCTGAGCAGAACTAGTCACCTCACCACTCAGTATCTGCTTTACATATGATAGCCCATCTTTTAATGCAGTTCTGACACTTCAGTTTTCTGTATGCTGACTGTCCATTTACTGTCTGGTTGGCTAGAGGCAGGTTTTGAGGGGGCCTGCAGTGATAGTGACTGTTCTGACTTAAATATCTTCATGCAGCGAATAGGGTAAAGATGTGATGGCTCTGAATAAACTATGTTGGGTGCAGGAGGAGGCAATCTCTGTTAGCAAGAAACTCTTAAATTCATAGTGCTGATGAGGATTTGGAGGGGGATCGGTTTTGTCCGAAGCACAGCAGAAGGGTTCGCTGAAATGGCTCTGCCTGTTTTGTTCCTGTAGGTCAGAAGCCCCCAACATTATGAACGGCAATGAATGGCACAAAGGACGGGATGAAGAATATTAATCCAACTATCTGTCATCTTAGTATTATTTTGCCCAGTTGCATGGCAAAGGCTGTATTTTTGCTTACTCATTATTACCAGCCAAATTCCTCTCAATTATTGCTTAGAGAGGAGCAACAGTGCTCCAGGAGTTCTTATCTCATTGTAAGAATTAGGAAAAAACAAAAGAATTGGCTTGTAGGAATTGCCCAAGAAGATGTCCTCTCCATTCTTAGCTTTTGTCAGCTTGCTTTTGTCTCTGACTCCTACCTGGAAACACTAGAGAAGCAAACATTGCTTCCACTAACAAATATTGAACATCTTTCTTTGGCATTGAAAACGGTTGCAATAGAAAGAAACCACAAGGGCATAATGAAGTTTGAATGATGACTTAGTGCTTACTGTGTTATGTCAGAGTCAAACTATGCACAAAAATTAATACAGGCTGGTGAGATGGCAAAGAAAGAAGGACTGAATGTTCCCCTGAACGTGATTCCCAGGGCCTGGTACCAGCAAGGACAGAGCTACGGGGAGGCAGTGCTCTATAAACCCAAGTCTCAACTGGGGGATACAGCCCCACGCAGACCTCTTTCCCTTTGAAATGTTGGACCCTCTCTGTACATTTGGAGAGTATTGTGCAGTGTGAAGTGCCTGTGCTGCTTCTTCTTGTCCCCTGCTTCCCATCCCCCAGTTCCCTGACACAGCAGGAGACTGTCAGGGAAACAAATAAAAATTTAAATAGTGTCTTCCTCAGAAATCTGTGCTGCATATATATGCTTTCCTGCTGTGCTATAATCATTCCATTATATGTAGGATTTAGTGTTCCTGAGGGCAATTAATGTATGTGTGCAACAGAGTGCATGCATTGTTAGTTCCTGAATCCTGAAAGCAAGTAGGAATACAGGAGATCACGGAGCCTGCTGAAAATAGATGTTATTTCATCTCTAGACAACTCTAAATAGTTACATAAATAAACTGGTAAACTTGAAAAAATTAGGAAGTTGACTTTTCTGACCAGATAGTGGGATTGCTTTCGGTAATAGCTCTGTGGGTACGTTCAGTGTTGGCTGAATAGTATCTAGTAGCGTGGCCGCTAGGTATGTGTATTTACAGAACAGTGTACATATGAATGAGTGGATTTATGTACAGAGCATAATCAACTGAGACATCATTTGCAGCAGATCACAGACTGAACAGGTAAAAATAGACGCTATGCTGTAAGAATTATTTTGAAGGAGTAAGGGACTCAGGCCTTCAACTAGTGCCTAATGCACAAGTCTTAACTAGGCTGGAGTGAGGAGGGTCTTTCTAAGTGCTGCCACCTGTCCTGAATCTAACTGAGTCAGTTGAAGGATGTCTAGTCAAGCAAGCTTAAAAAGGCCCCATGTGTTTGATTACAACTACTCATAAAAACGGATTATAGCATATTCCCTTGACTCTGTTACAACATGGTTTCAATCTGCAGTTTAACTTCAGGCTTTTCTAACTAAAAGATTTTCTGTAATGTCTGATCTCTGAAAGAGAATCTATTCGAACATGTTCATTATTAAAAGTTATTGTGCAATCTGTCTATCGATACTCAGCTAGGTATAACTCAAACAGGTTTAGTGACACTGTTCACATCTTCAGCGTGAAGATCTTGAATACTTCACAGACACGAGGGCATTGATCAAACCTCAGCCCTTTTTGTGTGATTGCATAGGGACAAATACTGTCTTGGAATAAGCAAGTGAAGAGAGAAATTGTATCAGCTTATGTAATCAGGAAGTAGGCTCCCAACAAGTTCATTATAAATAAGTTATTTGTAGACCAGAAAATTAAGAGCTGTTATTTTCAGAAGTGATCTCCAATTTGGAGACTACCAGCTTTTCTTTTCCTTGTCTGATCTTACTTTCAAAGGATTCTGAGGACTGGCTGTTTCCATTGACAGCCTTTACGTAGCAAGTTTGACCTTGGCCATTGACTGTTAATCTTCTTTAATTATACACCGTGTTTGAAAAAATGAAGTCTAAGTGATGTAGGTAAGTTAAGACGAGTCTACTGTGAAGCAGAGACTTAAGGTTTCCTGTGCTTTAATCAGAGATCAAGGTTAAACCCTTGTCTTCCCTCTGTAAGCACCAAAAAAAAGTTTTTGGATGCATTAATGTATGTGGCCTTTTATTGCTGTTTATCAGGCAGTAGCAATTAAAACAACATGCAACTCTTAGTTGCCATGGAGAACAATGTACCAAATTCCACTTGTGCCTTTGTGAATATTTCTCTGAATTTTGCTGAAGTTTTTTAAACTTTTGTATGAAGTTTTTGTAACTTAGTATCTTGTTTCATTGTAACCATATGCTTTTCTTCTGTATTCTTGATGATCTATTCTAGCGACAAAGTTTGTGAAAGAAGCAGGATTGGTACTGTGCATTCCTTTCCCCACATGGATGTCCTTCACTCTCGAGTTCTAAGAGATTCTTCCAAAATAATGACTTCTCCAAGTTATAAATACAGCCTTCTACTTGGCTGATGGAGCATTCACTTGCTGTAACTGTGATTTGTTTAAGTTTTGCCAGTTGTGACGCTGCTCTTTTTATCTTCCTTCAGTGGGATAAGTCAGTCTCACTTTCTCTTATCTGGAATAGGCTTGCGGATTTTTTAAAACACCTCTGTCGAGCTGAATCTGTGTCACATATAAGCAGTTTTTAAATTAGACAAAACAGAAGGACAAGTGGAAGGTCTGTTCTGGAATGCTGCAGAAGAACAGCTGCATAAAACCTTCATAAATATAATTTAACATGTTGGAAGTATAATACAGATTTGTTGAGCGCTGTGTTATGGGAAATTTGTTCAGGATTTGCAACTTTTTAAACAACACTGCAACAAAAATGGCTGTGTATGTCCTTTGTGTCCTTGTATATCTGATAAAGAATACTGTTTTTTCCCTTCCAACTTTCAAATATGTTATGCAGCTAAATGTTTTATTTATATAAATATGCCATGTTTCAAAAGCTTTGTGGAGAAAAAAACCGCAATTATTGTTACAAGGCATTGCAATCCTTTCATTAGCTCTGCCTTAGTTTCATTTCTACAATGTGCTTGTAATCTAGCTGTTATCCTCAATGTATTGTGTATTTTTGAACTTTCCGGGAGAGAATGAATTGTGTTTTTGTGTTTTTCAGTGGCTGCATTTAATTTCTTGGAAAGAAAAGTACAGAAAGCATGTCTGTGCACTAGGAAATATCAGTAGGAAACCCTGTGTTGTTCTCTGTGGCTGAAAGGTCCTGTGGCTTACATCTTTACTTCGCACACAGCTTCGTTTTTGGGCCTGAAAGGGATTCACTGGCCAGTTCTGACCCTGAGGCAACCGACCCTACTAGGAATGGTGGGTTGCAGTTATGCAGTTAGTTGCCTTCTGGCCTGTGCTTGAAGTGGGCAGCTATGGCTCTGAGCCTGGAATGAACAGGTTGATTGGTTGTACAGTGAACAGTTTTCAGGACTGAGTGTAGAAAGTTGTATTGAAAACTCTTGACATTTATCAATGAAAAGAAGAGTTGAAAGCTTTACTGTGCTCTGTTTCCAGCTTAAGTTATGACTGTAAATGAGGTCTGCTTGTACAGTTTGTCTGCCAGAGTTAGAGAGAACAAGATTTTGTGCTTGGTGGGACATAAACGTATTCTGTAATAATTTATTAAGAAATAAGTTTATTTGGAGTCTTAACAAACAAACTTTTGTCTGGACTTACTCTGCCACATGTGAAAACTACCTGAAGAAAAAGAACAATTTTTTTGCAAATCATTCTGAGCAGGCCTTGCACTGTGCAATGGACAGATGTTGGGCAACAGTCCACAGTCTCCTTAGTAAAGTCCACAGTAAAGTCCACAGTCTTCTTAGCGACACATCTGTCTTATATCTGAAAATGTATGTGAATATGAATAAGCAACAAGAATTTCTACAAATGTCTTGATAAAAAAGACCAAAGGCATTCTAATTAAAACAATCTGAGGCATTGCTCAGCAAGTCAGGTAAAGAAGACTGTGACTACTAAAAGAGAGTTTAAAATAAAGTCCCCTTTTACTTTCAAGGATTTATGCAGTCTTATTTTCGGCTTTAACCTTGAAAGACTCCCACGTGGATTAGCATGTCTGAACAAGTTTCGTCTGTGTCAGACAGCACAGCTGGTATCAGCCCAAGAGCGACCTCTCCAATCAAAGGATTTTTGTAAATTGGTGACCTTCATGGAGAAGGCTTCCTGCTGATTTCAAAGAAAACCTTTCTGGCACAGAATTTCAGAACCGTATGTTTGAAATTCTATTTTTTATGTGTATTTTTTAAAGTGTGATCTTCTGCTAATTTAATAGATCAGATTGTTTTCAAATTAAGAAGACAGGAAATTGTTCTTTACATTCTGGTGGCTTTGAAGAAGTTCTCTGTAGAACTGTGATAGAGCCACTTAACAATCTTCAGAGAAATATGGGAGTCCTGTAAGAGCAGATCTTACTTTAAGACTTAGTCACTTGAATTGTCAGATTAATTTTGAAGGAGCAGAAACATTGTCTTCTGCTTCCTTTTGTGGAGTAATGAAAGAGGCCTAAGATCTTTCCAGAATCAGAATAAGGAGGTGAAAAGAGTGGTGTGTGTGTGTGTGTGTGAGAGAGAGAGTGCTCTTAGGAGAACCTAGTATTAAAGCAGAATGGAGGTTTCCTTTCTTAATAGTATTATAAATTACCATTGAAGCTCTGTTTTTAGTGTGAGTCTGAGAAATCACTTTTAATTTCACGTAGTACACTGCAGTCAAAACAGAATGAAATTCTTTCTATAAACAGAATATATGAAAAGTGCTGGAATACTCTGGTAATTTTTACTATAAGAATATTGCAGATTCCAGATATAAAGAATATCCAGTATCCAAATCCAGTGTTCCAAATATAAAGAAGACAGAGCTGGGTTCTTTCCAGTGGTGCCCAGTGACAGGGCAAGAGGCAGTGGGTACAGACTGAAACGCAGAAGGTTGCATCTGAAAGGAAATGTTTTTTTTAAAAAAAAAAAACCAAACAAACGAGCACACAACTTTATAGGGTAACTGAGCACTGGTACAGGTTGCTGAGAGTGGTTGTGGAGTCTCCCTCCTTGTAGATATTTAAAAGCCACCTGGACATGATCCTGGGCAACCTGCTCTGGGTGACCCTGCTTGAGCAGAGGGATTAGACCGGATGATCTCCAGAGGTCCTTGCCAATCTCAACCATTCTGGAATAACAATCTATTTCTGTGGCATATTGTAGTTTCTTCTTCATTTTAATTTTTCTTTTTCTCTGTTGCTGTGAACACTATCATAAAGTTCTAAAACTGCTTTCTTCCTTTCCCTTCTCAGCCAAACATCACTACCACACAGAATATTTAGTAACTCTCAATCTCTAAAATCCACAGAGGAGTTTGCGTAAGAGAAAAAGCAGAAGAATTTTAAGGAAGAAAGTCCAAATCTAGATGGCATCATTAGTGAGCAACTAGAATAAATCATGTCTGACCAAGCTAATTGCCTAGGTCATACAATAATTGAATCTGTTGATAAGGGTAGGGCAGCAGACATAACAAGATTTTCGACAATGTGTTTTGCAATACTCTTTTATTCAACTCAGGACTTTATGATCTGGATGGGTGGACAACTATACAGGTAAAAGTCAGCATACATGGTTTGGTAGTCAGGCTTATGAGCCAGTTGTTAATGAGCTCGTAAGAAAAATAAAAATAGAGGGATAGTGCAGGAGTCCACCTGTGACCTGTCCTGTATAAATCTTTATCAGTGATCGGGGAAGGGGTGGAGGGCACTATAACCAAGTTTGCAGATGATACCAGATTGGAAGGTGGCCTGTTGGTATGCTGGAAGGTATCAGAGAGACCTGGACAGCTGGGAAGAACAGACAGACAGGGACCTGATGAAATTCTGCAAGGACAGATGGTGAATCCTGTCCCTAAAATGGCAGAGCCCTGCAGTGACGCAGGCTGCAGGCAGAGGAGCTGGAGAGCAGCTCTATAGAAACCTGCTCTTAGGTCCTGGTGTGCAGTGAGCTGGGTGAGGGCCATCTGTGTGTCCCAGAATCAGCAGCAGTCTTGGCTGTATGAATGAGAGCATGGCCCAGAGCCTGTGGGAATTGATTATTCTCAGCACTTTTGAAAACACTTCCACATACTGTGTTTGGACCGGGGATTCTCAACACAGGAAAGATCTCAAGTTGGAATGAGTTCAATGAAGGGTCGCCAAGACAGCTGGGGGCTGGAGCACAGGCCCTAAAAGAAGTCTTGGGAGCTGTGGGTTTGTTCAGCCTGTAGAAGGGATGTCTTTGTCAAGACATAATTGCAGCCACCTGTAGTATCCACCTATATAAATGTCAGGATGGAGCCAGGCACATCACAGCTATGTATGATGAGAGGACAAGAGACAACACATAGTTTGGAACAAGGGGGTTGTTCCAAACCCATCTGGATTAAGTAATGAGCAACCTTATCTTACCTCATAGTTGACCCTGCCTTGGTCAGGAGGTTGGACTAGGGATCTCCCATGGTACCTTACAATCTGAACTTTTTTTTTATTGTGCTGTGGCCCTCTGAAGAGACCATTGCTGGAACATCCTGGTGCTGCAAGATTGTTAAGGTTGCCAGCATTCTTGCAGTCCTGTAGTTACCATGATTATCAGCAAAGTGATGTATAGAAAACCTCTATCTTAGTTTCAGTTCTTTCATTTTTTGTTCTCTTTTAAATGCAAGAGATTAACCAGCTGGAGAAACTACACTTTTTTTTTTTTTTTCTGATCATTTTCTAAGCTATCCTGCTGACTCTGAGTGAGAGGATGTGTGCAGTATTACAGTACTTGGGAGGTGAGGAAGAAAATGCAGTGGAACCAGCCAGTAACTTCTGACAAGTACCTAAGACTGTCGTTTCTCTGTTACTTGGACAATTCAGAGTACTGGAACTCCAGCTTGAATTGCTATCAAAACACATTTTGGTGCCACAGGTTGTAGTTATATCTGTTTTGTGTTGTTATTAATGAGCGTAGACACAGTGCCTTTTGAACCAGCTGACCTCACTGTAATAGGCCTAAGCAGGCTAAATATCATTGGTCACATGTGTACTCCAAATTACTGGAGAGTCTTTTTCCTGTAGTTGGTTCATGGGATTCTTGATTTTTTTTTGTAAAAGGTCACAGGTCTTGCCAATTGTTAATGATGTGCTTACCGAGACTCACCTACGGGCATGAACGTACGGACAACAATCTCAGTAAGGATTTGCAGAATAATGTGAGACGTGTGCCCTCCACACCTCTCATGAGGAACCTGTAGGCTATGAAACTTTGTTCTCTTTCCCTGTACTATGCATATCTTAAGGGTCCTTTTGACTTTTCATTTTTGCACTCTTTATGAAATTCTTGCCAAATCCTTAATCAGGCAAAGTCCAGTACTGACCTTAAAGACCACCCAGTTCCAACCCCCTGCCATGGGCAGGGACTAGGCCACTAGGCCAGGTTGCTCAAAGCCCCATCCAACCTGGTCTATAACACCTCCAGGGATGGGGCATCCACAGCTTCTCTGGGCAACCTGTGCCAGTGCCTCACCACCCTCTGAGTGAGGAATTTCCTCCTCACATCTAATCTAAATCTCCCATCTTTTGGTTTAAAGCATTCTCCTTTGTTCTCTCATTACCTGTCCGAGTAAAAAGTTGTTCTCCGTCTTTTTTATAAGCCCCCTTTAAATACTGAAAAGCTGCAATGAGATCACCTCGGAGCCTTCTCTTCAGGCTGAATATCCCCATCTCTCTCAGCCTTTCTTCACAGGAGAGGTGCTCCAGCCCTCAGATCAGTTTCTTAACCCTCCTCTGGACCCGCTCTAACAGCCCCACATCCTTCTTGTGCTGGGGGCCCCAGACCTGGATGCAGCACTCCAGGTGGGGCCTCACAAGGGCAGAGCAGAGGGGCACAATCCCCTCCCTCCACCTGCTGGCCACTCCCCTGTTGATGCAGCCCAGGATGCAGTTGGCCTTCTGGGCTGCAGGCAGACACTGCTGGCCCATGTCAAGCTTTTTGTTCACCAGAACCTTCTCTGCAGGGCTGCTCTCAATGAGTTCTTCTCTTGGTCTGTCCTCATGTCTGGAATTGCCCTGACCCAAGTGCAGCACCTTGCTGTTAGACTTGTTGAACCTCATTCGATGCACATGGGCCCACTTCTCAAGCTTGTCCAGGCCTCTTTTGAAGGCATCCCTTCCTTCTGGTCTGTTTACAGCACCACTCAGCCATGTGTCATCTGCAAACTTGCTGAGGGCACACTCAGTCCCACTGTCTGCATCACTGTTGAAGATATTAAACAGCACTAGTCCCAAGACAGACCGCTGAGGGACACCAGTTATCACCAGCCTCTACCTGGCCAGTCATTGACCACCACTGTCTGGGTGTGACCTTCAAGCCAATCCTTCAATCCAGTTAATGGCCCACCCTTCAAATCTGTTCTTCTCCAATTTGGAGATCAGGATATCGTGTGGGACTGTGTCAAAGGCCTTGCAGAAGTCCAGGTAGATGACATTGGTCAGTCTTGCTTTGACAACTGATGCAGTCGCTCCAGCATAGAAGGCCACCAGCTTGGTCAGGCACTGTTTGCCCTTGATTAAGCCATGCTGGCTGTCCAGGATCACCTCCTTGTCCTGCATGTGCCTTGACATTGCTTGCAGGAGGATCTGTTCCATGCTCTTGCCAGGCACAGAGGTGAGGCTCACTGGCCTGGAGTTCCCTGGGACTTCCTTTCTACCCTTTTTAAAAATGGGAGTGATGTTTCCCCTTTTCCAGTCACAGGGGACTTCACTTGACTGCCAGGACTTTTCAAATATGCTGGAGAGAGGCTTGGCAACTCCATGAGCCAGCTCGCTGAGGACCCTGGGATACATGGCATTGGGTCCCCTAGACTTGTACCTGTTCACTTTCATTAGGTGGTCTCAAACCTGCTCTTTGCTTATAGTGGGAGGGACTTTGCTCCCCCCAGCCCTTGCCTAGAGGGTCAGGGACTCGAGAGACATGGGAAGTCTGACTGGCAGTGAAGACTGAGGCAAAGAACTTGCTGAGTACCTCAGCCTTCTCCATGTCTTAACTATATATGTACATATATAGATGTTAACCATATATGTGCATATGAATGCGGAAATAGTAATGAAAAGTGATTTTTTGTGTCTCAGCCAGGAAAGGCATGAATAACATTAAGGATTATTGCAATACATCTGGAGAACGTGGTCACATGCTTACCAGATGGTTGGACTTTTCAGTCATCGTTACTATGAACTCTCTGCAATCAAACCTCAGATTCTGTGCGGATCTACAGTACATGTGTGAGCAATTTCACCTCACAGGGACTCTGAGCAATGTGCCAACTGGTTTTATTATGTGAAAGACAAAATTCTGTTAGCTTATGTTGCTGCCAAAGCACATCTCTCTCTCATTATATACTCATACAAATGCTTATATTTACTAGTTGATTTTACCAGAGCAACTTTCATCTCTTGTTTTATCCTTGCTTTTAGCATAGCTGTATTTAGATACTGTATATATGAACAGCTGTTTCTAGTGATTCTATTAGAGTTGGTATGAAGGGGACAATGAAGTTTTCACATGGCAGGGAGTCACAGGCTCTCTGTCCTGAAGGTTATACTTCCTTTGGGAGCTGACTTTTAAACCTTTTATGAAAGAGGGTGCAAAGTTACACATTTTGGATTTGAATCTCAAACTGATGACTAAAGCAACATGAGAACAGCATCTGGTATGGAACGTTATGATGAGTACACCTGTTAGCATCCCACACAACGAAGAAAACAAATCCATAATGAAGAGTTACTCAGACTGCTTCATGTGAAAAGCTTTCCAATGCATTTGTAACCAAGAGAAACAGATAAAAACAGCATTAGTTACTGTAATACTGTTTGTTAGAAGTTTTCAAACTCAAAAGTTTGAGTTCATGGAAATATTGCACAGTTCAGTGTCCAAGTGATGACATTTTCATGTAGAATCACAGAATCACAGAATCATTACGGTTGGAAGAAACATCCAAGATCATCTGGTCCAACCACCATCCTACCACCACTGTCACCCACTAAACCATGTCCCCAAGCACCACATCCAACCTTTCCTTGAACACCCCCAGGGACGGTGACTCCACCACCTCCCTGGGCAACCCGTCCCAATGCCTGACTGCTCTTTCTGAGAAGAAATGTCTCCTCATTTCCAGCCTAAACCTTCCCTGGTGCAACTTGAGGCCATTCCCTCTAGTCCTGTCACTAGTTACCTGTGAGAAGAGGCCGACCCCCAGCTCCCCGCAGCTTCCTTTCAGGTAGTTGTAGAGAACAATAAGGTCTCCCCTGAGCCTCCTCTTCTCCAGACTAAACAACCCCAGTGCTTTCAGCCACTCCTCACAGGACTTGTGCTCCAGGCCCTTCACCAGCTTCGTAGCCCTTCTCTGGACACGCTCCAGGGCCTCGATGTCCGTCTTGTAGTGAGGGGCCCAAAGCTGAACACAGCACTCGAGGGGCGGCCTTACCAGAGCTGAGTACAGGGGGACGATCACCCCCCTGGTCCTGCTGGTTACACTATTCCTAATACAAGCCAGGATGCTGCTGGCCTTCTTGGCCACCTGGGCACACTGCCTGCTCATGTTCAGGCGAGCATCAATCAGCACCCTCAGATCCTTTTCCTCTGCACAGCTTTCCAGACACTCTGCCCCAAGCCTGTAGAGCTGCATGGGGTTGTTGTGACCAAAGTGCAGGAGCCGGCACTTAGCCATGTTGAACCTCATCCCACTGGCGTCTGTCCATTATACATATATATGCATCTATAAGGAGGAATAGTTTCCTATATATTTAGCTGACCACAGTAATACATAAATAATTTTTACCCTAGCTGATTTGCCCATGAGACCAGTAAGAGTTTTTTTGTTTTCATTATTACATCGCTTGTATTACTCATTTGATGTTCTGAGAAGTATGGTCTTTGTTGTTGAGGAACCTGCACTAATACCTAGGTTTTTATTAAGGTTTCGGTGTACCAGTAGTGTTTGTTGCCACTAAAACAACATCATGAAGTTGCCAAGATGTTACAGTGTGAACTAAATCACAGTCTGTAGATTTCCTTTAAGGATTGCTTCATTCTCTTTCTTTTGCTTGGTACTGTGGATCTCGGATGTGGCATGCATACAACTACAGTACCATGTGAGCCTGTTCTGCATCTGTGTGCTCTAGAAGGCATTTATGTCAAATCGGCATTTATTTCCCTCTCCAACTAGCAAAGTTCATCAGTACCTTCCTGCTACTCTACTATATCCTTTTACTCAAATGCCATAAACATAATTAATCTTTATAGCTAATATAGGTTAGGTATAGGTACATCTGTAATCATTGTAATTCACATTCTTTATGGGATTTTCAGGAATTGTTGTTTGCTCCATGTTTCAATTTTCTTCACATTTTTCACATTTTCTTTTTACTATGTACTTCTACTGTGTATTTTTTGTCTAGGAAGAATAAGAGAGCAACCCCACACTTTGGCTGTTTTCTGCCACAAATGCCACTACAAATACTGTGACCCTAGATAGCAAATTTAGCCTCTCCTCTCCTGCCTTAAGACTGACAGAATGCTGTCTATGGATACACTCCAAGGTGCAAGGTGGCATACTAAAGGTACCACTCCATACCTTTTTTCCCCAGTAACTCGTAATGTTTTTTAGAGATGTAGACTCACAGCATGCTATATGTCTCCTGTAGTATGCCAGAGAGCCTCCTTGCTTGAAGTCAATGTCCAGACATCACAGGTGGTTTGTCTGGCCTGCAGAATCTTTCTGTGATTCTGGAGAGTGACCAAGTACATATGTAGCAAGTGTCTCTGGACATTTACTGCTGGATTGTGTTAGGAAATGAGCTTGGTCATAGATCTATTTGTAAATTGGAGAATTAATGTTCTTTTGCAGCTGTTCCAAACTGACTGATCACTTATTGCTGGGGTAGTCTGCTGAATTGTTTTACCTCTGCAGTAATTCTGTGTCACATTTTTTCAGTCTTTTTTTCCTATGTGAAGATTGACTTCGTAGGGAAGACTGGGCATGATGCAATCTTAAGGATTGCTCCTCTGTGGGCCAGACAGCATCGACTGTCCACACCAACTCTTGGTTCTTAAGTCTTCTGGAACGGAGAGCTAATTCTATACCCCTCCTTTCTATTTGAATCTTGTTTAGATAGTTCTACAGAAGCACAAGAAATTTTGGTCTAAAACCATATGAGTCTATGAGTTCACAGCAAGCGTGCTGTGATCTGATGCAACAGTAAGATTACTTCTTGTTCAAATGAGTCAGGTACATCAAAAGATCTCAATTTCTTTTTGTCAAACTTCTGTACAAACGTAATTTGTTTTGTTCTTTCTCCCATAATTTAGCAATGCTTAAGGCCTGATTCATGCTTGCCTTTGCCAACTCTAGGATCTTACTGAGTTTGTTACCATTCTGAGCTGCGTGCTCATCCTACAGTTTACATCTGACTTCTCTGCTTTGCAAAAATTGGCTTTGCAGTGGGTATCACTCAGACAGTATAATTGGAGAGACTAAACTGAGGTTTCTATAACTCACTGGCTTGAAGTGTTGGTAGAATGTCGTGCTGAGTTTACCATAATAATGTTTAACTGTAGCTTAGACTAACCCATCAGAACCTTCCTTTTCTATTCTTATAGCCACCACCAAATGCAGGAAGAATCAAGCTCCACATGTTGTATGTTTTCAGAGTAATACTTTGTTATTTGTACCAGATGAGTCCATTCTTTGTGGTACTGAAGAACGTTGTGGAAAGCCCTGCAGTATCTTCTTAGAAATTCTTCAGAAGGATCATTCAGCACATTACGGTTTGTTAATCATGAATGGCTGAGAGTCCCTGTAACACTTCAGTATGCCTCAGAGTATTTCCATACCTGAGATAAAATAGGCAAGGGGTCTACTTAATTCCTCCTGTGCCCATTGCTCGTGCCCCAGTTTAATGAGCCCCTTATTTACACACCCTTTATTTAACCTGCTATCTCTAGGATCTTTTAAACATCACCCTTTAACTTGGGAAACTGCTCCAAGTTATAATAAGTGAGGCAAATCCGTGTGGGCAGAGACTGAGAGGACAAAAATAACTTCTTAACATTCATTAAGTGTTCATTTTAGAATGTTTTCTTTCCCCATGTGGATGTGATGAGATGCCCTTCCTCCCTCAAACTTTGGAGTCTGTTTATGTCTGATTGGTACTTCTGGTTAAAGAAAATGAGGGACCTGCAGGGTCTAGGCAGGAGGAACACATGCAATATCTAGTCTCAGCACAGACAAGTATCTCAACTCTTTTTATTAACACTAAAGAATTGCTGGGGTTCCTTATAGGGTGTGTGTTCACAGCATCCTGTTTTTCTATACAGATGTACACAATGAGGAGAAATCAGGAGCAAGAGGATGAACACAACCATTTTTGTGCATTAGAAGTACTTCTTCCCTCCCCTTAAAATAATAAACCTTTGAACTTATCTTTATTTACACAGACCTATCCACCTTGGCATCAGTTTTTTTTTCTCTTCATAAGGAACAGTATTTCTGTCTGCAAGGTGCTGGATTTGTTAGATTTCTTGGAAGCAGGCTTTACAGTGCAAGTAACTACTCTTGATTTTTTAATGGGTGCTTAATACTCAATAAAGGAAAATAGTTGACTTTTGCCTTTTGGCACCAGTTCAGCAAAATACTTAAGCATACACTTAACTTTCAGGCTTGTGAGAAACCCCAGAGATTTGAATGGAAATATGAAAGACCTTTTTAATAGTTTATTAAAAAAAAAAGAATGGAGAATAAAAAAAAATCACAAAGCACTCGTTTTTCCATGACTTCAATGTTTTTATCTTTTCCCCCATTTTATTATGTGCTATCCTTGTTACTTTTTGGCTCTGAGCCTTTCTATAAAACACTTGTTGTTCTGTATAGTAGAAATTGCAGTTGTACCGTGACCGGGTCAGCATTCTCTTAGCATAAGCCTCCCAGATTGCTCCTCTTCATAAATCTCAGCATGGGTGGCACATTCAAGCAGGGCTGAGAAGACATAAGAAGACATGGAAATGGTGTGGAACACAACTCAGAAAGCTGGGTTGCTTGTCCACAAACAGTACTCTAGTTTGAAAGCATATAAAATCTGAGAAGTTTCTGGAGAGTGCTCCACCTCAGGGAAGATTCAGTGCCTGTATCATGCCTACATCACTCAGCGCAGTGTTTTTTCTGGAAGCCTAAGTAAGCCCATATGTCTACATGTTATAATACAGAGCAGTGCAGAGACACTAGCTGGAGTCCCACTGCATGTGTGTTTGTGCTAGCAAGGCACCAGGAGATCAACCAGCAGAAGAACAGTGCCCCACTGATGAGACCAGACTGCTTCCTGCTTAACAGATAAGCTTCTTCACAGTGAGGTTAGTAATCCCTGAACCATGCTGTGTTGCACAGTATGACATGCTTTACTATCACTTGCACCTTCAGAGCAGGACAGCTTTGTGGAGCTGAACCTGAGAAGTGCTGTAGACTTATTTCTTGTCTTTTTTCTTGTTTCTTGTGCAGTCATGACTATGTTTTCTGTCATACACAGTAGAAAAGAACACTAGTATAAATTCTAAGAATAAACTCTTTCTATTAGCAAACTCAGTGCAGATATAGACATTAGGGCTGACAGTCAATCTGGATTTAAACACAGTGGATTCATTCTGACTTGTAACATTCAATGGGAGAGAAATGAAAGAGATGTTGGCCATGTGAGGAACCCAACACAGGTAAAATTCTTAGCAGTTTGGAAACAGGATTTTCCATTTATCTAATTCCTAACAAAAAGTATCTGAGAATCATTTATAGCAGCTAGATGTGAATTCACATAAGGTCTGGTTCCTCTACCTGTAATAACAGCAAAAATACTTCTTTTGTAGTGAACCATTTCTCATTATAATTAAATTAATTTTTCTTTTAAACAATTGGATGATTTTTTTTTCTCTTGACCTTTGAACATGCTTATTATTGGAGTATTCTAATTTTAAATGCAGTTTCAAGAAAGTGCTTCTTAGTTACTCTGCTTGTAGCAAACACCACCAAGTCAGTATTTATCTGGTTCTATTTTATTATTATCATGCAAAAGTCTAACATCTAACAGTTGTGTCTGTTTATGATTCTTTTCTGAACATGCTAAAATTTGTCAAAGTGCTGAGAATTTTTTTTAAAAGGCTGAGGGAGGAGATTTGGGGGGAGGTTTCTGGAGACTGCAAAGAATTGTGTGTTTTGTACTCTGAGCTACACTGCTTTGTTGCTGACAGTACCGTCCATACCATGATAACCTGGATGAGCAGAAACAGGTGTTGCAGGTTCATTGGCCAGTTTCCTGTCTGAAGGAGGGGTTTCTAATAAAGTCCAGTTTTACATGGTAGGACTTCTTTAATGCTGTATTTCCATGAAAAGAAGGAAACTTAGGTAGGTAACATATGCACAAACTTCAGTTAAATTGAATTAAATACGTAGCTCTTCAGAGAACTTTTGTCTCCCATAGAATCTCATTGCTAGGATGCTTTGATATCATTCAAACTTTACAGGGGAACTTATTAACCAAAGCTGTACTTAAAGGCCATAAAACCTAAGCCTATTAGGTCTCTCTCAGTGCAACTTCTTAAAAGTGGTTTAACTTCTCAGAAGGAGATACTTTAATGCCTCATAATCCCCTTAGCCACAAATTGGGGATGGTAACAATCTCACTGTGATAATATGCATGTAACTACTGTTAATGGTAGTTTTAACATTGACAGTAATTTCATATCTCAATAGCTACAACAATAAAGAAGTTGCAGTGCATGCAAATGTGGGGTGAAAAATTTCATCTTTGAATGCTCTCTATTTTGTTCATTAAAGGTGCATTTACTGTGCCTAGTCACCAGTTAATTCTACATCAATGACATTTCATTCTAGAGCAAATTAGGGAGACTGGTCTGAAGTACAGTATCCATAAAAAAGTACCCTTACACAGTGGATAGGATTATCACGTCAGTTCTGAAGGCAAAAGCAGACTCCACAAGGAGCTGTGCTGGCTGTTTTTACTTTGACCACTTACTCCCTGAAAAGCAAGGAAGAGGCAGAGGCTTTCTGCAGCCTTTTGGCAGAGTTTGCAAGTAGAGCTGTGCTGCATCTCTGCATCTGCTGTCCTGCTTAGAAATGTGTTTCAGTTCGGCAGTGCTCCCCAGCTGGCTATGAAGCTGACACATCAATTTACTTCTACCACCTGTGATTGAATCCCAAAGTTGCCTTTCGGTCTTGGGACACAAATTAGTTTAACACTGTTTTGTAAAGTGTCTCGTGTACTTCAGAAAGTGCTATCTTTTTTTTTTTTTTTTTTTCCCCACAAGGGGTTTGTAAAATTTGGCTGAGGTGTTACAGAATGTGTGCAAGAAAACAGGGTGGTGTAAAACATTGAACTGTGTGTTCACACGATGGCCTACAGGTGGCAACAAGGAATGTAAATTACGCCAAGGCCCCACTGTGTGCGTATTTTGGAGCCAGACTTCCCTTCTCAAGTCTCCTCAAGTCTGCTCGTACTGGAGTCATGGAATCATAGAATCACAGAACAGTTTGGGTTGGAAGGGACCTTAAAGATCAGCCAGTGATGGTTGCTCACCAAACCCCCTGCCATGGGCAGGGGCACCTCCCACCAGACCAAGTTGCCCAAAGCCCCACCCAGCCTGGCCTTGAACAATTCCAGGAATGGGGAATCCGCAGCTTCTCTGGGTAACCTGTGCCAGTGCCTCACCACCCTCTGAACAAAGAATTTCTTCCTAATATCTATCCTAAATCTACCTTTTTTTAGATTAAAGCCGTTACTCCTTGTCCTGTCACTATGCTCCCTGACAAAGAGTCCTTCTCCTGTCAAAAAAAAAATAATAATAATTAAAAGAAAAATCCAATGAACTTCAAAGGCCCAAGGGAGATACTAAATTTTTAATTCATTTGTTTTAGGAATTTAGTGCTTATCGTCCACACAATACTTCATGTCCATGCGATATAGTGGTGATTGTGCTGAAAATGAAAGTGTTCCGTGTAGCTCAAATAAGTTTCTGGTATGTATGGTTGCTGTGTGTTACAAGGCATGTCTCCCACAGTATTCTCCTGGAGAAGCTAGCAGCCCATGGCTTTCACAGGTACACTCTTTCCTGGGTTAAACACTGGCTGGATGGCCAGGCCCAGAGCATGGTGATGAATGTAGTTAAATCCAGCTGGCGACCGGTCACCAGTGATCTTCCCCAGGGGCCGATGCTGGGGCCCATCCTGTTTAATATCTTTATTGATGACTTGGATGAGGGAATTGAGTGCACCTCCAGTAAGTTTGCAGACGACACCAAGTTGGGGGGAAGTGTCGATCTGCCAGAGGATAGGAAGGCCCTGCAGAGGGACTTGGACAGGATGGGTCAATAGGCAGAGGCCAAGGGGATGAGGTTCAACATGGCTAAGTGCTGGCTTCTGCACTTTGGTCAGAACAACCCCATGCAATGCTACAGGCTTGGGACAGAGTGGCTGGAAAACTGTGCAGAGGGAAAGGATCTGGGGGTGCTGATTGATGCTCGCCTGAACATGAGCAGGCAGTGTGCCCAGGTGGCCAAGAAGGCCAGCAGCATCCTGGCTTGTATTAGGAATAGTGTAACCAGCAGGACCAGGGGGGTGATCGTCCCCCTGTACTCAGCTCTGGTGAAGCCACACCTCGAGTGCTGTGTTCAGCTTTGGGCCCCTCACTACAAGAAGGACATCGAGGCCCTGGAGCATGTCCAGAGAAGGGCTACGAAGCTGGTGAAGGGCCTGGAACACAAGTCCTGTGAGGAGCGGCTGAGGGAACTGGGGTTGTTTAGTCTGGAGAAGAGGAGGCTCAGGAGAGAACTTATTGTTCTCTACAACTACCTGAAAGGAAGGTGTGGGGAGCTGGGGGTTGGCCTCTTCTCACAGGTAACTAGTGATAGGACTAGAGAGAATGGCTTCAAGTTGTGCCAGGGGAGGTTTAGGTTTAAAAATTAGGAGACATTTCCCTCTGAAAAAGTAGTCAGGCATTGAAGCGGGTTGCCCAGGGAGGTGATGGCATCACCATCCCTGGGGGTGCTTAAGGAAAGGTTGGACGTGGTGCTTAGGGACATGGTTTAGTGGGTGACATTGGTGGTAGGATGATGGTTGGACCAGATGATCTTGTAGGTCTCTTCCAACCTTAATGATTCTATGATACGATGATTCTATGAAAGGTAGGTAGTGTTTATATGACTTTCCGTTTCTGCTGGGATAATTTTTAGTTTGTGTTGTTGAAAGCATTTAGACACAGGGAAAGGCCAATGTGAGTCTAAGAAGCAGAAGAGATTATTGGAACAGTGAGTTGGCACCACGCTTAATGCTGCATGAGTGCCAAGAGGTTCCATTGATGGAAAGGGAATTCAAACTGTCTTGAATATAATTTAGCAGTAATAGGATTTCTGCATTTATTAGCAATTTGTAACCATACCCAGAACTGTAGCCAGGTGAAAAAATTCACCTGAAGTTACCAATTTTCAAGACAGAAACTACCTTGAACACCAGATACTGATTTAGTGCACTTTCAGTCTACCCACAGAAGTATCTTAGAGTTAAAACTTTGAAGGGGGTGGGGAGGTGGCAAAACGAAAAAAAAGCCAAACAGTTTTAGATCCTTCGTAGCTAAAGTGTCTTCGGGTGCTTTTTGTTTATCAGTTTCTGTTACTGTAATCTTTCTCTGTGAGATGCAGCATACTTAAAAGCAGAAAGAAAATTAACTTGCTGTCTTGTAAGTACTTTTTTTTTCTTTCTTTCTTTCTTTCTTTTTTTTTTTTTTTTCCCTGCCTTGTGGTCCTGACAGCCTCTCTGCCAACCATAGCGGTTTACGTCTTATCTTAGTGACATGTCCTGGTTATCTGAGTTGTGTGCGAGCACTTAGCATTCCACTGCTTTTTGCTTAATAAATTAGAGACTGGGAGGGAGTAACACTGTAATACTTGACCGTATAAGGGAGGTGACTTGTTTTAGTTCTGCTCCTTGCACAATATGCAGTCGAAGCCTTTTAAGGGAAGGCGGTGCAGACAGAGTGAAAACATCCAGAAGCAGAACATCTATTTCACATTATACTTGGTGCCAGTGCTAGTGCTGTCATTGCTACTGCTGTGAATTTCTCATAGGCTGTTAAGAGTTTCAGAGCTGAAAAGAAAAAGGGGGAAGTTGCAGAAGATATCACAGAAGAAAGTTAAAACTGTTTAGTTCATGGCTCCTGCACCTTGAGAAATAATAATGAAGAGGAAACTGACCAGAGGTGAGCAGAATTAGACTTCCAGAGTTGAGAAACAAAGTAGCAAGGAGTTCTGCAGCATCAATGAGAAGAGAACACCGGAGTGGAAACATCATGCAGTGAGAATGGGATAGGGACTCTGTGGCTGAAAAGACAATGAATATTTTCAAGGAAGTTTAAAAAAAAATCCTTAACAAAGGGATTTAGAAAGTTGGAGAGGGAGTGAGCTAACTAATGCAAACACTGGATGGAGAAGAAAGTGTGGCAGCATGTTAGGAGTTCAATCCTGGATGTTATCTCAGTACTCCAAAAGAATGAAATTTTAGGTCTGGTTGAAGGAAACTTAAGTAAGCCTGTGAAGACAAAAGCTGTACGATGTGGCTAGAGAACAGTAAAAGCAGGATCTCTAATAAAGGATCAGAAAAATTGATGTAGGCAAACATAAGTCGGTTATTATGATGTCAGAAGTGTCCAGGGAGTTACAAACATTTTGAAGCATCTGAGTAAATAAAATATCAAATAAAACGCAGCATTTGTGCAGCAAGGTTTGACTGTGCCAGAAGACTATATTGCAGCTAGAGAGATGATTTTCTTGATAAATCATATGCAGATTCTTACTTGAGATATTTTCTGTCCTTTGTGTGAAGAAAGACTACGGAAGTGGGAAGAAAAACTGGCTTTCTTAGCTTCAGTTAAACCATAGTCTTTAAGTTAAAATAAAATATGCTTTAGGCCTTAAAAAAATGAGGTTTTTAATCAGCTGGAGATCAGGTAACACAGAGTATATTTCAGTGGCTAAAGTAGAGGTTTAGAAGACCCAGTGTGAACCCTTTTTCTTTTTTAGCCATTAACTCTGAAAGAAGATCTTACAGGTATCTTTTGAGAAATGCCACTACCACATGCTTTCCTGCAACGACCCATATGTCTGCCTCTCAAATTCTTTCAATTCCTATTGACTTTGTTTGGGCTTTGAGGGTGCTTACCCTCCTGCAGAATGGGGCTCTTTGCTGCCCAAGTTACAGCACCTTGTCTACCTCAGCACTGGCTCCACAGAGTGGAATAGGCTTGAAGAAAATATGTCCATGAAATGCAAGTCTGTATTTTCACGTCTGCTCACCCAAGTGTCTGTGAGCATGCTTCAGATGTGCAGCTGACACCTGTAGGTGGTGGAAGATGAGAGGAAGACATGTAATAGTTACTTCTTTAATAATTATTTTATTGAAATCTTCTTTTTTTTTTTTCCTCCAGGTTAAGACTACAGAATGAATGCAACACCGCAGTTTACCCTAGCCAGCATTAAATCTACAATGCAAAACTCTAGCCAGTTATTTAGACCAGTTCATGAGGCCTGTCAAAGAAAGCCCTTCCCTCAGTGTTGTGACCTTTATCTTTGCAGTGAACAGGCATTATGACTCTGGCAGGATAATTTTGTTTGATTTACTGATCTATTCTCAGAAGTTATAAAAGTTTCACTGCGCACAAGAAAGTCAGCTTGCCCCAGGCCATTTGTTGTATCTGAATGATGTGTATTCATCAGGTCTTTCTGTGGCATTGTAGAGAATAGGTTGGAGTAAACCCTCCTCTAACTTTTGTGAATGTATGGATAATTCTGCTTAAACCAGTGGTGTTTAGTTAGTGCAGAACCACAGTGACTGAGAGATACCCTCAAGGATCACTTTGCCTTGTTTGGCCATTTGTGAAAAGTAGTTCGTTGTTTTCACTGGATGGAAAACTGAAAGAACAGTCTCGCAAGGTTATTCCTTTAACTCTTTGAAATAAAAGAATGTGGTTTTTTTTCTTTTTTTTTTTTCTTTTTTCTTCACAATGGAGAGTTACCTTTTTACACAGTTTAAGCAGGATAACATTGTTACTGCTGTGCCAAGGAAAATGATTTGGACCATGGAGAGTCCTGTATCCTCTGTTTTCATAGTTAGATGATCTGCATATGGTTAATGAAGTACAAGGAAGATCTGGGATATTCAGATGTTCAACTGTAAGATAATTTATCCACTTGCCTGGTGCAGAACAGGTAAATTTTCCACCTTTGTTTCTCAAGGCTTTCAGAAGCAATTTCAGAATTAGCTATTAATTCTTTTTTCCTGACAGGAAATTTTCAAAAGTCCTGGTCTTCCTTATGAAGCTATGTTCATTATTACTTCCTATGTTCATTATTACCTTCTTTATGAACTAGCCAGCTCATTCTTTGGTGAGCTGTACTGTAGAGCTCAAGAACTGGCTTAACAGTTCTTGGTTGGTACTAAACTCTCCAGTAATTCTGCTTTTCAGTGATGAAATAACTCAAGCTACTTCTCATAGTTGCATTGTGTGTGTTTTTATGTTTTAATAAAAAATGGACAGCAAGTATAGGTAGTGTGGGAATAGATCCTGAAAATAAAAATGAGAATTGAGTTGTGCAGTAGAAGGGTAAATGTTACTACATATCCTTACAGTAATTATGTTCTTATTTTTACTCACTTTATTATCTCCCCTTGTAAAAACATGTGCTTTTTTTTTGTTTTAATTCACAAAGCATACATAGTTTTAAATAATATGTGTAACTGTAAAAAGTACAGTCTACTATTTCTTGATTTTTTTTTCTTTGTACTTCAGCATACTGGGAACCTAAGTACTTTTAGCTCTGATATGGGCAGAATAACTGAAGTGGCTGCCCTACAGTTCAGGTGGAAGTGTAAATGCCCTATGTCCCAGTCTAGCAAGAGCTTCTTAGTGCTACACACAGACACAAGAAACTTTACTGCGTAATCTCATTGATGTAGTGAGCACTTACGCTGAGAGAAAGCAAGAAAGAATACTGTTTGAAGTCAGTCCCATTAAATGTCTGAGGTGAGAAGAACCAGAATGCCCGGGGTTTTCTGTATTCCTTCCACATAGTTCATACTCACAGAACATATAAACACAGGTATATCAACTGTGTGGTTAGACATAAATAGAATGCCTTTGCTTCAAACAGACTAGGAAAAGAAACCTATTCATATGGCATGTTTTCTTCCAGTTTTTCTTTTGAATTGCTCTGGAGGTACTTTCCAACCATTGAGTCAGAACTCTTGACAGTTGACACTTACACACAGAGAACTCAGAGGGTTAGGTACTGTCCTTACAGAAGCACTGCTGCATCAGTATCTCGGTGATGATTCATCATTCAAATGTATATAATAACATACAAAATTTCCTCAGAAGAGTGGGACAGTGTGTCCGTGACTTCTACAAGTTATAATCTCTTTGCAACAGCAGTTCCAAAACTCATTTTCTGAGAGAAATAGTATCCTGTCTGACCATGAGATCTTATGTAGACAGCAAAAACTTTATGGTAACCACCTGTCTAACTCCCCAAAATTTAGGGATTCAAGAACTCAGACTCCAGTTTAAACATGCAGAAAGAAGAAGAAAAACTTTAAAAGCTGCATACACATAGACTTGTTTGAACTATCCTGTAAAAGTACATTGCTAAAAACATCATAGATTGATTGTTGTTTTGGATCTGTGATCGAGTACAATTACCATGACCAATTGTTCGTGCAGAATTACATGTTCCAGGAATCCTCATCATAAGCTTTTCTTTGCCTAGTGGAATAAATGTCTTCTTAGTGTTTTTTAAACTTTTCATGAAGTCTTATGCTGCGTGAGAGAGTGCTGGAATATCTAGTACATAGAAACTAACTACCAAATTTTGGACCACGAGAAATGCAATGCTTATGTTTCAGATGGCACTTCTTTTTACGTATCTGCCTTTGCAGTGACTGAAAGCTCTGATTTTGTCATGTCTACAAGAAAGCAGTTTGGCTGAAAAAAAATGTTTGAGTAACTGAAGATACTTTATTTTTTTAACACTGGTGTTATGCCTGCCTTGCTTCGTGTTTCAAAAGATGCAGATGTACTGAAAATCCCCCTTCCTCCACCACTGCTCAATCTCTATTTTCCATGGCTTTGAAGATTTAGTAATTTCCCAGTTACAAAATATTTGTTTCCATCTTCTGAGAGTTATTGTCCTGTAGCTTGTGTTATTATTTGTTTGATCTGACACAACACATTATTGCTCTTAATCTGCAGTTTTGAGTATTTTGTTCATCTTCCTGTGGGAATCCATATTTTCCAGGGTGGTCATCGGCTGTAAATGTCTCCAAGTTGCACAAAGGCACATGCTGTATTTATTGGGACTTCCACTTTATTTCAGCAAAATGACAATAAAAAAGATGGTGCTTATTTTTTAGTGTGCTTTTAATAGCTCTCATCTTCAGTGTTTAGTGATGTCACAAATTTAGTATGGGAAATTTAAGCATTTTGTGTAGAATTTATAAATGCAGAAGACTTTATTGAATTGATCTGTCCATCCTTTGCTCACCGATATTTATGCTCTGCTGCCAATAATTGTGACTGGTAGATACTGATTCTTTAAAGTTGTCATATTTAAAGTGTACATTCTCCTCAGATTACTGACCATAGGCATAGATTTATGGGCAAGGCAGGGATAATCTTGGGCTGGGGACAGTAAGAGTAGCCTTATATTTTTCCAATTTGCACCCTCTAGTCATTGTAACACCCCTACACTGAGGATGGGGCTCTTTGCAGTGCTGCTTTGATGAGATGCCAGTCTTGTCAGATATTATAATAATTGCATGTTAATTCAGACAGACTGTTGGTTTATTAATACTATTGCTTTTCTGTAGCTTTGAGGCAAAGAAAGATTATTATGAAGGTTATTGTGGTTTGTGTTACTCAGCTGGGACTGAAGCCTTTTATTTTTACAGTGCTTTGAAAACAGTACTAGTCCTTGCTCAAAAAGTGACAGTCTAAAGGGGGAAAACAGGCAGAGAGAGGAAAGTGAATCTCCTCTGGACACAAATTATAGCAGAAATCATTCTGGTTTAGAATATGGTGTATTGTTGAGTACCTTATTTACTAGATCTTTTGCTTGTTGCGTAATATAATGTAACTATCTTCCCTCCAGCACTGCTGAACAGTAGTAGCTAAAGTTGGCCTGAATTTGCTGCTTCTAACTATTTACTCTGTTAAAGTCTATTTACTCTGTTGAAGTCTGTAAGAATCAAGAACAAACAAAAAATAATTGCTAGAAACAGTCTTGTATTTCACTATAAACTTTATACATATGTATTTATATTTATATTATGTTTGTTTGTTTGAAAGACATAGTCTAAGTTAAACCCAATACCAACAAATCATTATCTGTATTTTCAGAGCTGGCCTAGTAAACAGGAAACTTTCAACAAGCATAACAGTCTCTGGGAGACTCTCATGCTCATCAAGATAGGTCCATCTGAGGCTGTTTGTCCCCAAACTAGAGGAATACAGAAAAGTGAAAGGGAAGAGATTTCCTTCTCTGTTAACAGTACCAGGATATTGGAACATTTCTGCAAACAGAGATATTCCTGGTATATTATTAGGCTACCTCAAGAGAATTAGTTTTGCTCTTCAAGCATGTTAGTCACTGTTTTCTGTTTGATTGTTTTCTACATTTTGGCAGGATTGTCCCGTTCCCAGCCTGCAATTATTGTCACACAGAGATTAAATCCTTTTATGTTTTTTATTTTCTGCAGAGCCAGCTAGAGCCCTTTTCAGCTCTGCACTGTATAACATCTATTATGCAGTGATATATCTAAGGGTCAGTAATACAGCTAGTGCTGTATAAACACAAGAGGTACACTTGCCTCTAACTCTACACAGACATGAAAGCTGAGTTTAAGATTAAACATTCTGATAATTCTTTTTACTCCAAGTACCTCTCTAGCTCTTTTCAAATAGGTATTAGCAACTCTTACTTGATCTCATTTATAAACACCGTTTTTAGGGTGTAACATATAGATACAAAAATGAACACCTATTCCTAGAATATATGAAAATACTACAGTGTGTAAACATACCTGGGTTCTGACTGATGTTGGTTTCTGAGACAAGGATCAGTTTTGAATGGTGCTGTTGGTCTGCCATGTTGTGTTTTACTTCATAGTCTAGCTGTCAGGAGACAGAGCGAAACCTACAATATTCCTCAACTGAAGAAGTTGCCAGCAGGTCAAGGAGGTGATCCCCCCCTCTGCTCAGCCCTGGTGAGGCCACACCTGGAATATTGTGTCCAGTTCTGGGCTCCCCTGTAAAAGAGGGACATGGAGCTACTGGAGTGAGTTCAGAGGAGGGCTACGAAGATGATTAGGGAACTGGAGCACCGGTCATACGAGGACAGGCTGAGAGAGCTGGGCCTGTTTAGCCTGGAAAAGAGAAGAATGAGGGGAGACCTCATCAATGTGTATAAATATCTGAGGGGAGGGTGCCAAGAGGATGGAGCCAGTTTCTCTTCAGTTGTGCCCAGCAACAGGACGAGAGGCAATGGGCACAGACTGAAGCACAGGAGGTGCCGGCTGAATATGAGAGGGCACTTCTTTACTGTGAGGGTGACAGAGCACTGGGACAGGCAGCCCAGATAGGTTGTAGAGTCTCTTCTCTGGAGATATTCAAAACCTGCCTTGATGCTATCCTGCGCAGTGTGCTCTAGGTGATCCTGCTTGGCAGTGGGGTTGGACCAGATTGTCTTCAGAGGTCCCTTCCAACCTAAACCATTCTGTGATACTGTGATCTCAAGCCATATATATAAAAAACCACAGTCTTAATTGTTGGTGTTTTATTCTGTCTTCTATAGAGTGGCAAAAGTAATGAAGGTTCCTGTGTATGAAACACCAACAGGATGGAGATATTTTTCCAATCTCATGGATTCTGGACGTTGTTCACTCTGTGGGGAGGAAAGCTTTGGCACTGGTAAGTAATACATAATCAAAGATTTCCACAGACTTTTAATGACAATATTTTTTCAAAGTTAAACAAGTCAAAGCCAAAAAAACCATCAAATTAACTCGATCTTGTGCTTGAACAGAGGACTGTCAGTTGGTTGTATCTTGAACATCTTCTTGCAATCTCTGTTGTTCATATACTTTTGGAGTAAGAAAAATGTGAAAGATGGACATTGTGAAACCATAGGCAATCCTATCACTGCCCAGACAGCTTTCAGAGATGTCTGCCACTCTCTTCTGACTTGGACATTATGCAGAAGGATCTCACTGGTCACACTATAATAGTATTTTTCACAGACTGCAACAGCCTTTTGAGGAATGTTGCCTGCATACACATGGTTCTTGTGGACTTGTGGATGAGTCTACAAAGCATGAAGACTGGTATGTCTAATGGCATATCCAGTCAAACCTGTTCCAAACATCCCATGTTTAGAACATCACAATTACTGGACAGTCAGATAAAGATAAAGTCATCACTAGAATAAATTCAGCTGCATGTCAGCACTTATTTTCTCTAAGTATTTGTCCCTCATCTGTCCCAAGACCAGTCAACAACAGAGTGCAGAACTAAAGACAAATCTGAGCAGTCCTCAAGAATTCAGTACTGATGGTATTCAGTCAGAGCAAACCAGAAGAGTCTTTACTCTGTAAATCTACACAAACATAGTTTTGGATTATGAGAGAAACCAAATACATTTTACAGTGTTTGGTTTTCCTTTTCCAGATTTTGCCACATAAATTATTTCTACTTTTTTTTTTTTTTTTAGTAGTGGTAGTAGTAACTGGAACCAGGACAGTTACGTTATAAATGTTTTTGAATAATCACATATCAGAATTACTTGACCTATTTCCTGGCTAATTTATTCTGTATTTTGATGTGAGTTCCATGGAGTTTGATTTTTTGGTGTGTAATTCATTGCCTACAGCTTTTCACAGAAAGTTATTTATCATGCAGTGAAGTTTGGTTTACAAATTTCTTGTTGCTTTCTTTAGTATTTAGTATTAGTTGAGATTAGAGCAGAATGCTGCTTTTTTAAAAATGAAGACTTCTTTAAGGCATACACATGCCACTTTATACAGTAGCCTCTCATTAACTTTCCTGTAAGTATCTGGATTATGATGGAAAAAACAAAAATATGTTAGATTTCTTTGGGTGCCTGTCTGTAGGAAGTAAAAGAAATTAAATGAATGATGAATGTGTATTTTGCTTTCTGTTCTGAATGTGAATGACTGTCCCAAGATAGGAAACCTAGTTGCCTTGCCTTAACTGCTGTGAGGAGCAGAGATTTGTATTGCCTTGGGTGTATCTTTTGAATGGATATTTTTAATGGTCTTTTGCAGGGTCATTGAGTGACAGTTCTAGTTTGGAGAGAAGGGTGTTTCTAGAAGTAGGAAGGTCTTGTTCTTTTCAGAACATACTATCTTTTGCTGCCATATGCTTTTAGACCACATCTCCATTTGCCCATGAGAGGTCTTTACTGGGCAGCTTTCAACTTTTACTGTGTTTTGATGCTTTTTCACCAGGCCAGTTCTGTACCCCTTCTCTCTAAATATTAAAGTTCCTCTTGCATATCTGACGACAGATATTATCATGAAAGTTGGGTGCCTCTTGAGACATCAACAGGACCTCAGTAGCACCCAAATTATTTTGGGAAAAAACAAAAACAAAAACAAAACCAACCTACTTTCATTGTCATGCTGAAGGAAGAGAAATGTGGATTGTGACTGGAAGGACTAGGAATTGAGACCTGTAGGAGTTTGGTGGTGAGCTCCTATACAGGTACTGAAGTATGTCTGCACACCCTAGCCTGCTAAGTGTATCATGTCTTACTGCATGCAGTTTTGTCTGCAGAGGTAATGCAAAGCAAGCAGTAGTAGCCTGTACGGGCCGTATGCCGTGACAAACCACTACTTCAGGCCTGTTTCTGGTTGGGAAGTAAGGCACCTAGACCAGCTTCATCTGGTGGTGTTGATTATGATTCTTGTAGATGTTTCCTTTCTCAGGGAGAAGAGAGGCATCTTTGCTTGCTTAATAGTGACTGGCTTCAAAGGACAATTGTCAGGAAAAATTTATAGTTCAGTGTGGTGGTTTTACTCAGGTGGGCAGCTGAGCTCCACCACATGCTCTCTCTCACTGCCCCTCCTCAAAAGGAAAGGGGAAGAAAATACAATGCAAAGGGCACAGGGGCTGAGATAAGGATGGGGAGATCACTCAACAATTATCATGATGGGCAAAACAGTCTCAGCATGGGGAGATTAGAGAAATTTATTGCCTATTATTAATAATCTAGAGAAGTGGGAAACAAAGGAAAGAAACCAAAAACACCTTCCCCCCATCCACCCTCTTCTACCTCCTCCCCCAGACTGGAGCAGGGGGATGAGGAATGGGGGCTGCAGTCAGTCCCTAATGTTTTTTCCCTGCCGCTCCTTCACGGTCACTCTGTGCCCCTGCTCCACGCCAGGTCCCTCCCACGGGATGCCGTCCTTCCCGAACTGAGCCTGCGGGGGCTGCCCACAGGCAGCAGCTCTCCAAGAACTGCTCCCACATGGCTCCGTACCGCGGGGTCCATCCCCCAGGAGCAAACTGCTCCAGCACGGGTCCCCCACGGGTGGGCGGCAGCTCCCCCCAGACCCCCTGCTCCTGCGTGGGCTCCTCTCCACGGGCTGCAGCTCCGGCCCGGGGCCTGCTCCTGCGGGGGCTCTCCATGGGCCGCAGCCTCCTCCAGGCCACATCCACCTGCTCCACCGGGGGCTCCTCCACGGGCTGCAGCGTGGAGATCTGCTCCGTGTGGGACCCATGGACTGCAGGGGGACAGCCTGCTCTGCCTCTCCACAGGCTGCAAGGGAACTGCTGCTGCATGCCTGGAGCACCTCCTGCCTTCCTTCTGCAGTGACCTTGGTGTCTGCTGGCCTGGTTCTCACTCCACACTCCCAGCTGCTGTTCCCCAGAAGATTTTTCTTCCTTTCTTAAATATGCTCTCACAGAGGTGCAAACAACATCGCTTATTGGCCTCGCTCTTGCCAGTGGTGGGGCCCTTATCTTAACATGGGGCAGCTTCTTGATTCTTCTCTCAGAAGCCACCCCTGTGGCCCCCCGCTACCAAAACCTTGCCATGTAAACCCACTACATGCAGTTATGAAAAAGACCAAACACCAAATTTCCCTGGCACCTTGAAAAGGTATGACCTATATCCATGTTCAGGTCTTCCTAAGTAGGTTCTCCCAAGCGTTGGTGGACTTCAAGCCTGCAGATCACTTTTATAGAAATCAAAAGAAGTGGTTTCAGGGCTTGATCTACTGAAACACTAAGGGCATTATGCTTTGTGTTGGCCTAACTTCTTTATTACCCAGAGTAGCAGTTGCTTATTGGGGTTGGGAAACAGGGGCAGGTGTCTAACAGAGGTAAAGGGCCTTTGAGTTTTGCCTGTTCTTCAAGGTGGGCAACATAATTACAATTCCTCTCTCTCCCTGCCCTTGACTTTTTTTCCTTCACTAGGATCTTGCTGTAGGACACTAAAACAATTGTATTTTGTACAATAGCCTGTCTTCTAATTCTGAAGCTTGCATCTCTTGACCTCACACCAGTCTCCGCATTCCTAGCACTGTCTGTGTTCCTGTCTGAATCTGTTTTCTCCTATCCTGTCATTAATTCTTCACATTTCTAGTAAATTCTGTCTCTTGTGAGTTTTAAGATTCCTTGACCAAAACATTGCTGGCCAGCATGGAGAGCTGCTCTACAGCAGCACTTAACCTGTGCATCTCAGTCCATTCTGCTCAGATGGGCTTCCTGGTACCTGCAGCACTTCATTGGAAGTGTTGGAAGGCCTTCCATTTTTGACAATTCCATCTAAATGCTGGTATAAACTATCAAGATTGAAGCCCATGGGCATTCAGACAACTTGGAGCACTGGATCAGCGTGTAGGTAGTTGCTGTGTAAATGGATTGTGACAGTGCCTGCAGGGCAATTACAGTGATGTCTAAAGTTTGTTTTTCTCCCTGCCTCAGTTTTCTTATCATCTTTCAGTTCAGTGCAGCTGTCTCAAAATATCTTATATGCCAGGAGGTTTATTTGTAAAACACAGGCTGGTCTGTAGATGACCAACACATTAGCGATGTGAGCTGTTTTTAGCAATAAATATTTACCTTATTGCGAACCTTTTGGTAATGTCCTAAGCTGCATGACCTTCACAAGTTTCTGCCACTATTGGGCATTTGAATCAATTTTACATCTTTCCCCTCCATCGTAGCTATTTAGGGAACTGAAATTTAGTACTTTTTTAGCTTCAGTGTGGGATTTTTCAAGAAATGTGCCATACAGCACATTACACCACAGAGTGGTATAATTGTTGTTCTGTGCAACAGAATGTAGTTTTATAGATCCATGTTCTCTTGTCAAACTAACTGAACAGCATTGGAGACTGATTGGTTGTGTACCCAGGTAATCCAGCCCAGCTGGAATTTCCAAACAATACAGAGCCCTAGTTTTATAATATAAGGGATTTTGCACTGGCAAGTAAATAAAAGCAAAATTTCTGCTATAAAAGGAAAAAAGATTCTGAAAACATCCCATATGGCTGTGTTTCCCAGACTTGTTTTTTGGCAGCTGATCTTGGAGCTCAACCAATGCTTTAAAAACTTCTTCCATTTTTGTAGCAGTGTGGGGAGCTTGTCAGATGAGGTTAGTAGCTTTCTGGTTCTGTGACTAATGCCCAGGACACAGTTCAGAGAAGGGCGTCAGCAGCAGCAATTAGTTTCTAAATTTCATCAGCAAACTATTAATCAGGATTAGGAGAGCTGTGTGGTTGATTTATCTTTCTGCAATTTAAGCCCCTTCAGTAATTTCTGCATCTTTCATAACCTTGCATGTTTCATCTCCAAATTTCCAGATGCCATTAACACCAGCTGTCTTCTCCTGCAAGATTATGTGGAAGAACAACTAGTGGAGAATATAAAGGTGGTCTGGTGCTGAAAATAATGAAAGCCTTTAAAAACCCGTATGGTGGTATCTATTACAGTAACACAAATCTGAAATAATCCTGTTAACTTGAGTCAAAGAACAGATCAGAATGTCCCTAAATCTCCATTTGCCTAAAATATCACCAGGATTCAGATTCCTGGATGATAAATTTGTAAGACTAAATTTGTAAGAACTGCGTGCAAACAAAAATGTTGTACTGTGAGTTTGTGTACTTGCTTCAATCTCATTTTTGCTTTAAAATTGTATTTACAGAATGCAATACACTAGACAGAGTTAGCTAGTTTAGGGAAAAGCAAATATGTTGTTTTCATGCATATGACCCTCAGGGCTCACTCTCTCAATCAAAATTGCAAGTCATTTCAGATAAAGAACAAATGAGGCATATAAAATCTTGCATGCCCAACAGCTTTACAGCATCAGAAAAATCATAATATGAACATATTTTGTATGATCTTACTTTGTTTCTCAGGCTACTGACTCTCAAGTCTTTACTTCAGTTTAAGCCTGTCTAAGCTGAGTACTTATTTCTGAATGGGAACATGCTCTGACAGTTTTTCCCAGATTGTTTACTCTGAGTCTGGCCTTAGCAATTGACTGTTACAGTAGTAAAAAAAAACCTTTTGCTACTATTATATGGAGAAATACGTGACACATTAACTCAAAAATAAGCTGTGAAAGTACTTGTTCTTATAATTTTCCTTACCAATGTCAAAATAAATATAATGGGATAATTGGAAAAATACTTGTTGACTCCACTGTTCTTTCTGCTTCAGCTCCTTACAGGGCCTGGAATTCATTAATGTGTTGGTTTTTCAATAAAACGTATAGCTCAGGATTATCCTGAGATTGATAAATTCCCTCAGCAAGACAGGACAACTGTTAGTATTGTAATTTCAGGAATACATAGTTGTGAGGCATCTTGATCACTTTGTTCAGACCAGCTCTGCCTCTGCAAATCCACAAGAGATACCGGGTATATAAACGAAATACTGTTATCTGAGCTGAGGCAGAACTAGCTTCCTCCCTAATCTTTCTAACATGTAAGTTGAGAGGTAGGAATAAAAGAGGGAGAAAAGCAAAGACATCTGCAAACGAAGGTGCAGCAGGTGAAAACCAGAGTTGTCTGAGTTGTGGTAGTGAATTTTAATCTGCTAAAAGAAATAAAGGCAATACATTCACACATAGGTGCAAATAGTAACTCAACTGATGGATATACTGTTACAATAAAAGAGGTGGAATAAAAAAGTTCTGAGAAATCCCAGTTGCCAATTTTCCTTCTAGTAAGAATAATGAACTGAGACATTTCTCGGGCACACAGGATTATTGTTGCTATATCCACATTAGGCTAGCATTTTTAATCAGTGATTTTTAATTCTGGAACTGTTGTGTGGTTTCCAGGTTTCTCCATCGAGACTTTTGCCTCTGGATTGCTTTTGTTCAATGCTTTCTCTTTCCAGAGAAACATCAGTCTGTCTGTTGTCCTGAAGGACACACAAGGACACAGTACATGCCAAAGCTGCTAAATGGATCAGAAGGATGATACATGTGTACACTCATCCTTCTTCGTAGAGATTTATAAGCTTAAGCCATGCCAGAACAAGGCTTGGAGCATGACAGAGACCTTTCCAAAAATTCTTCACTCCATGTTTCATTGGACCGTTTTGGTTCAATGAAACATGCTCAAACTGTTTGTTAAATCAAAATGCATCTCTTCTTTGGTGTTTAGTTCAGACCTTTGCACAGAAGTCTTGATATATTGATCATTTTGCTGACTAAATAATCTATTTTTCACTACATGATTTGATGGCTTGTAGTCTGCAGGGCATTATACAATAGGAGAATAAATGATTGCTTACATTAGAACAAATTATCCAGGTGTTTGGCTCAATACCATGTCTCCACTTGTTGCTAGTATCTGTGGAGATACGTAAGCAATTTAAGTTACTGGTAATATCAGCAATAGAGATGACTTTTTAGGCAAAATTGACTTTTCCTGTGCTAAGGATGAATGACCAAAAGAAGAGCAAGGAAGTTTAAGAAGGAAAGGAACAGCCATGGTGGGGCATGCTCACAGTTACCAGGGCTATGCACAGCCTCTCAGGGCTCCCTGGCCCTCCTCAGGGCCTAGGACCCCATATCAGCCCCTGCCCCAGCAACACCACAGCAGGGCTGGGCTCCAGCTCCCCACACTCCTGTCCTGCCCAGACATGGGCCCTGCCAAGCTGCTTCTGGTCCCCATGGAGCCCCAGACCCTGTGGTGACCCGACAACTGGTGACATGACAAGGAATGCAGACAATGGGGGGAAGTGACAGCTCTCTTCCAGATCTCTCTTTTGGTGGTAGTGGCAGAAACCTGCACCGGCAGCATTGTCGGGGACAGACTCTTGGCTAAAGTAAAATTGATCATGACCATGCCATCTGCTTTGCGTATGAGCAAAGATGACTTTATTATCTGTAGGTCTTAATGTTGGTGTTTCTGTGGAAGGCATCCTTCAGCTGACCTAGCGTGTTATCATGACAAGGGAGTAGAAGAGCTGAGGACCTGATTATCTGAAGGGCTGACTTCCTCTGGAGGGACATTTGTTTTCCTTTTTTATCTGAAGCTATTTGCAAAGCTCTGAGAGCTCATAAATAACCCTGCCCTTTTTCTTCTGATTAGTTGGCACTCCATGCTTTGATAGCGCCCGGAGGCTCTGAACCAGGGAACACAGTAAGCTCTTGCTGTTTTTATAGCAGCTGCTAGAGGACCAGCCGATTGCTCTAGGCATTGTATTAGGAGACTGTTCTTGTTGCAGAGAGCTCACAGACTACAGACCAAGGCAGATTAAAAAGAGGAGAAACGAAGTATTCTCAGTATCGTGACAGCTACTTTGCAAACATGAAGGAACATTACTGTCTGTCTCAGTTTTTAAATCCATCTGTGCTATTCAATGTCCCTGTTTTCTGTGTTACCAAACTCACAGACACAAGCATAATCTTCACGTCTTTTTTGTTGTGCTTTCTAGAAACATTTTTTCCCTTAAAAACTCTTCAATAATTATTTTATACAGCTCTAGTATAGTGCTGAAATAGTCATTTACACGTAGTTAACCTTGTGGTCTTTTTTTTTTGATTGTTTTTTTTGTTAGATTCAGGGGGCTGAGGGTCTACACCCCAGGGGTGAATGAAAGCAAGTGAGCCTAAGTGGCAGGCAGAGCTGTGGCAAGCCCAGAATGATGGGCTCTTAGCAAATTCGTATGAATAGCCTCTGTTAGCCTGACTGCTGCTGTCTCTCAAGAAGAGGGACTGCAAGTTGAAGGCAGCAGCAGTGACTGGAAGATAGATGTCAAGAGTGAAGCCCAGGAATCACGGTGGCTCCATGCAGGTCTTACTGTTTTCCTTATATGTCTTTAATTTTCTCTTGACTTTTCACAGGACTAATAGCTTCAGTGTATCAATTTATATTATGGGATCCAGGTTTGCTGCCAGTAGGAAAACACAGCCATTTTAACAAATGAGTGTACAGAACTTTCAGGCTATTCAGTAAAACTGAAAAGCAGTCTTGCAACAAGGTTTTTGTGTTTGATGAAGGAGGATACATCATGCAGCAGGTTTTGAAACTAAATCTGTTTAGATTTCTCTGTGAAGGATTTTTGCTAAGTAATTTCAAGGGACACGGATAGTCTAACTGGTTGCCACTGATTTGTCAGTAATTGATGGAGGAAACAAAACTTGTGATTTAATGTGTTTACTTTGTACCCAGGGTTTCTGTATTGTGTGACTAGACAAAAAATGATAACAGTACAGCTAACAAACTTCAGCCAAATCTAGCATTATTATGCTAGAGTAATGGCCACAGATTTAACCTGTCTAGTCAAGCTTTTTGAGTTTATTAGCTTAAGTAGTCATCTTCCATATCTACTGAGCATCAGGTGTCTGAGATCTTACTTTATATTAATTATTAGTAATGCATGCTTTGTTATGAATTTTTGTAATCTGGTTTAGGTACAGATTGCCTCAAAAATTTGCTCTAAATTTTCCAAAAGTAGAGGGCATTAGCTGAAGTGGCCAAGACCTTTCCTATGAAATACTCCTTTGTTAGAAAACGCTGATTATTGCACTGATTATTGAAACCTTTTGCATTCTTGTTTTAACAGGTAGAGTTTAGCTTCATAGAAATGTTTCTAGTCAAGGTATGAGATATGTTACGTATCTATTGCAGAGCAGGTCATTATTCCAAGTTGGCATTTTGGTTTTGGACATGGGAAGTGCAAGTTCAAGTCCATGCTTGTTTGAATTCAGACAGTAGACTTGAACTTGTGCCTCCTACGTCTCAGAGCATGTGTTAAATCCTTTGGGGGTAGTCCAAAATTGTTCTCAGTCTCTACTGTTGTATCAATTTCTGTCTTCATAAATAAAAAGCTAGGAAAGGAGTTAGGTCTGAGCGTTCAAACAGTTTTATCACTGAGAGGTATAGAGAAATGCAGAAAGGGGAAAAAGTGTTATTTTCTACTTTTTTTTTTCCCCCAGACTTATTTTATCATGCTCATCATGATCCTTTTTTTTTTTTCTTTTTTTTTTCTTTTTTTTCCTGGTGGGAGGTCATGAACATTCTGGAAATCTTCATTCTTTATGAAACAGGAAAATTCTTTCTCCATGGCTTGATGATGAACGTCTGTGCAAATAAGGAGATGCAGTTGAACTTGACTCATGTAACTCAGAACATTCTGCTTCATGGCCAAGAGTTTGCATATCTGGCCCAGTTCTAGGAAAGGGTACCAGAGGTGTGAAAATACCCTGCATGGCTGTGAGCGGGAGCAATGATTAAAAATGTTTTACTGCTACTACTACTTTTATCCAAGTACTTGAGTATCTTTTTTATTTAACCTTAGAAGCACAGACTTTGTCGTATGTAAATGAATCACATTTTAAACATTAGTTCTGCTTGTCCGTCTGGGAGCTCCCATAGTTGTGGAGATTACTACCTTACAGATTACTGTTAGGTGACATACAAGTTGAATGAGACATTTGCCCAGCCTCCTTACCTTGTTTTCTGATAGGCAGTGATAGCAAATAATGTGCTTTACATCTCTCTCCTTAGGGTCTGATCATCTTCGAGAGAAAGATGGACTATGGGCTGTGCTAGTCTGGCTTTCAATCCTAGCAGCTCGAAAGCAAAGTGTCGAGGAGATTGTCAGGGATCATTGGGCAAAATTTGGCCGGCACTACTACTGCAGGTGGGTGTTTGCTATGTCTGCACGATGAAAATCTGCCACAGATTACCATTGTTCTGTATGCAGTTTTTTTTCTGTTGAGAAAGGAGAGCTTAATTACTTACTGAAGGAGCAGTGTGTATATGTCACTTACAGTGTATGGATAATTGATTTTTCTGACATCAAATGCTGGAATATTCAAATTACTTACATGTGGAATCCATGGGAGTAGTTAGCTACATGGTATTGAAAAATATCAAAATCTCAGCACAATTTACTCATGTATTTGTTTCTGTCTGTGCTTCCACATGAAAATGTTTTTGTGACAACTTGGACTGTTGTCCAAGAGGGGAGAACTCTTCCAAAGATCCAGATGTTTACTCATTTTTATTAAGGTCTTGGAAAGGTGAATTCTAACTGGTGTTTACGTGATACGTATTTTATCTTAGTCTCTGCCTCTCTCTTTTTTTTTTTTTTCAGAATATAGTTAATCCAGAGGAGTTAACATATCTGGAACATCTTCTGCCCACAGCTATTGGTCAAAAATTTTAGCAAAATTTCATCTATTTCAGTTTCTTTTGAGCACTGGGCTGATTGTGTCCTTAATTTCAGAAGGCTGTCTGTGTATTGATTGTGTTTTCTGTGTTACTTTAGAGATCATGCATTTTCTAAATGGTTTCTTTTGCCTCAGAGTTAAGTGGCCAGTGTAGAACTGTGGTACTCGCACATCATGGGCAGGTTGCACAGAACTGCATGCATGTGCTAGTTTGATTTGCAATGAAGTACTTCAACGGTCCACCTCTAATTTTTGAAGTAAGCAGTAAATTGCTAACTGTGCACATACCGAGGTTTTTTTTTTTTTTTTTTTTTTCCTAAGCTGTTCAGGACTTACTTTTTACTTCTACTTTTCTTGTATATATGAAAGGTTTGATTATGAAGCATTGGAGCCCAGAACAGCGTATTTCATAATGAGAGACCTCGAAGCTTTGATCACTGACAAATCATTCAGCCATCAGCAGTTTGCTGTGGGCAACAATATCTACAGTGTGGAAAGAACAGACAGCTTTGAGTACATAGATCCTGTGGATGGCACTGTGACCAAAAGACAGGTATGGCTGTAGTGATGGAGTAGCTAAGTTTTGGAGCTTTCAACATGTCTCTTAAAATGTTGTTTCTAACATTCAGGTGACAAGCCTCACCATTTATTTATAGGATGGTGATTTCTTTGCTCTGATAGATACCATATTTCCTACTTAAGATTAGCTCAGACAGGATAAGATAATATACCTCTGGTTTAGCTTGCCCTTGCTGTGCATAGATGGAGGCCAGCTGTAGTGTCACTGGGAATGTAGCAAGGCATTGAGTCCCTGTTGACAGCAATGCAAGTATAGTGAGGGTTCCCTTTCCTGAACAATGGAAAGTGTCCTGTAGAAAGACAGTCTTTGCTTTTCCTATTTTCTATCTGAAATCTACACTTAAAAAAAAAAAAAAAAAAGGTCAAATTTTCTTGCTCTCAGTGTCGCACAGTATTTGCATTATGTGCACAAGGCACATTATTCTCTTGTGGCCAACAGCATGCAGAAGACTTAAGTAGATTGTACCATATGCGGGCATGTTTGACTTCTCTAGCCAAAATGACTGCTTCTTTGGTCTTTCTGGGCTGACTGTAGTCTGTAAGATTCCTTGGCTATCGAGTTTTGCAACTCAAACTAAACCTTCAGTGTTTCATGACGTACTAAAAACTAACGATGTACTGTTGCCTGGTTAAATGTTTATTAAAACATCTTGAATATGAACTGTGGCTCATATTTAAATGTTTTAAACTTTATGCTGTTTATTTTTATTGTCCTAGTTTCTGTGGTTTGTAAATTACTTGACCTGACTGGACCCTTACAAATGATATTACGAGCCATTAAAGCTATTGTCATGCCATTCTGCTCAGCATCTTTATAGTTTCCATTCATCATTGCATCCAGATAATATAAGCAGCCCACCTGCCAGTGAGCTATTCTCTTTGCGCTTTTTGCTGCTGAAACAATACACGAGGATATTGTCATATCCAAGTCCACTGGAAAATTATGGGCACAGCAGGCTTGTGGCCCTTGTTCTTTTAAAAAATAGCTAGTAAATGTTTAGCGTATTTTTCTTTCCCTTACTTTGCATCCAAAGCCCTGCCCTAAATTGCAATGTAATTGCTAATCAAATCACAATGTAACACAAATAGAGAAGCATGACTTGGCATGTTTTTAGATGGACTCTGAGTCCATAAAACCAGAAAGCATATGTTTTCATAGGCAAAAGCACTCAGTTATTGAGAGTACAGTTCAACCAGATTGTCTTCATACAAGGTTACATTCCTAGCTCTGTGTGTCTGCAGCCTCAGTGGGATTCTCTAAGCACAATAAAATAAGAAAGGCCATTAATCTGTACAAATGAAACAACAGTTCCTGCTGCCATTTTCCTCAGGTGGCTTTCTCTTGTGTAAATACAGATGCCTCATTGTGACTGTTATGAGTTTCATGTAGATTTTCAAGCTGTGTCTTCAGGAGCCCGTTCAAAGTTTTGTTCCCCAGCAGTACGTGAAGAGACATTTATATTCAGTGTAACTACGCAACTTCTCATGAATGAGAAGCTGGCCTCATACTAATAAATCAGTGTTAATAAACAGCAAAAACAGACACAGCAACAGAAAACAAACACAGCAACAACAAAAAAGGCAGATAATAATACACCCAGACTGTAAGTTCTAATTTATTCTGACTATTGAAACCCATGAATATTGTTTATCACAGTGCAATAAGGTATAAAACTAAACATTCTGCTGTTCTTGAAGACTCTTTTCATTTTTGAAGTCTTATTGTGTGAGCCTTTGCACAAACATTAGCACATAACAGTGATGCTCCTGAGGATCCTGCAATCCAGAAACAGGACCAGTTGCATTTGTCTGTGAAATTTGAATTAGAAGGACCAGAAGTAGAAGTTGCCCATTATAATGATTAACTTTGGGCTCTTTTTAGAGACCTATCATATTCTGAGATGCACAGAATAAAACTCCTGAGCTTTATCATTTAAATTTTAATGTTTTCTTGCTCCTTTGTTAGATTTAGGATTCAAAAGGCTCTGCATACAGTCTTTCTTTTTTTTTTTTTTTTATTTTGGTTGTTGTTTAAGCAAGAGTCAGGAAAAAGGCATTGGAAAAGCTGGAAGAAAGTTGTTTCATGTAACTCCGGAGATAAGGCAAAAATTCTTTTCTGTTCAGAATGATTATTTCAATCCTGTACCAGCAATAAGGTATTTCCTATCAGAATGGTGGTCTGCTATGCCTTGGAGACACTCAAGGGTCCATAGAGGGATGAATAGAAATTATGATAACCACAGTATTTTGAAGAAAGATGTAGCTATTTTACATGCACTTAATTTATGTACGTGTCTCTGTTTAATATATTACTGATATGCTATATTTTCTACTGGTGTTGCATATTCTTCTGTTATACTTTAATAATGGTTTTCAAAATCCTAAGCCATTTTGCTTTAAGTTTGCTACTTAGTCTTGTTCATCCTAACTTACTATCCTGGTTAATTCTTACTTATTTAAATATGAAAATGCTAACTGAAAAAAAAAAAACAAAAAACAAAAAAACCACACAACCAGACTGCTATAAACCAAATTTACATAGTACAATATGCATTAAGTTTAGTTTTATGGGTGCTTCGCAGATCCTAATAAATTTGGTGCTTAACCAGATTATAATGCAGAAGGGAGAAATCCCTGTAAAGCTCTGTCTGTCATACTACCTTCCAAGCCAGTGAGTTAACCATGGAACATAATTTTGTTTCAGTGTTTCCACACAGCTCATTAATATCCATTAGCAGGCCTAATTTGCCTAGAATAAATATCTGCAGATGTCCAGTGTGGGAGCTGTACTGAACATTTTCACATGCTTTCTCCCGGAAAAAAAACTTATCAGTTTCCACAAGAAAATATGTTTGTGACAAATAGTGTGCCCTATCTTATTAAAAGTGCAAGTTTCTGTCCTGTGTACTTTTCAGTGTGCTACTCTTTCATTTTTCCCTACCATATAATTTCTGCCTGGCACTTAGAAGATTGTTGTTTTTAACACAGCCTCTGTGTTTCTATAATTCCCTTTTGCCAGACTATTTTAAGTTGTACGGCAGGAATTGTAGTCTTATATACAAATAATCAGCTGTCATCACTCCTGTGTAAAAATCAATACCGTTGGTCATGTGTCCCTGAGAAATGTGAAATGGAGAAAGTAACAAGCTCAGAAATAGTACAGTGAACTGTCTGAATGCTGGTCGTGTGTGTGTGTATGTTACACAAAAATCCCAAATACCATAAAACCATCGAAGTGGCTACAGATGCTGTAGTTTGGTGGAATATTTTGGCATCATAAAGTTAAAGGCAGAGTTATGGGGAGTGTTTATAAACCCTTTTTGTTCCAAAAGACCTTAAGTTAGTGAGTGGTGAGACTTCAGAATCTCATGTTCTAAGAGAAGTAACAATGTGTTATTGTTATTATTGACAGATAAACAGGGAGTATGTGGAAGAGTATTCAAGTTGGTGTTGCTAGTCATGTCGTTGTGGGGGTGGCTTGGTCTGCCAGGAACATACAGAAAGTCCACTTAGTAATTGAATAGGAAGACGTTCACATGCTCATGATAGTTACGGTTTCAGTTTGTGCATGTGTTGCACTCCCTTCCTTCTTAAAGCTATTTGATATTAATGTTACATACTTTGAGATGCTGGTCCTATGTTTGATTACCATTCAAAGTGCTGGTGCATGTTAAAATTAATTTATATTACTCTCGTACCAGTGAAAAAGAGGTTCATGTTATCACCAAACTTAGAGATGGATAATATCTCTTAGGCCATCTGAGCCAACCCTTTATCCACGTGTGATATTTTCGTATTCCCTAGTGTTAATGGGTACTATCAGCCAGAAAGTACTTTATACAGGGCTGAAGATATTTTGACATATATCTGAGAAAACAAAGGTTTTCCACCTGTATTTTAGAATGCTGAAGCACTGTGTTGATAACATCAGAGTCTTCTCAAGCTGCTGATAAAAATGGAAGAATAAAATACTTTAATTCTCGTCTTTCATTTTTGAGTGGTTTGCTGCCCCTTAAAATTAGCAAGGATCTCAATTTCTGCACTAGGCATTTGCCAACAGCAGGACTAAAACGGGAAATAAAGTTCAGTAGTAGAACAGAGGTGGCATTTGGCCTAGGGGTACTATTTAGAGAAAGGGAACTAGGATGTGTGGTAGTGCAGAATTAGTAGAGTATTAAAACACTGCAACTATTTAACGGTTCAATTTAGTCCTTTAGTTTTAGTGCGAGCAAGTTTATCTGTCTGACCTTCTTGCTTACTTTATGGCCCTCCTGTACAGAAAATCTGTTGACTGTGGAACCAGGTACATTGTCTGTAGTCTGTGGAAGAATGTGTTCATACATACAGTATGAAAGCAGGAAGGAGTAAAGAAAAAGAGATGAAGATGGAAGCAAAAAGCAAATTCCTGTTGAATTAATAATAAATCATTTTTATTCTACATGCAGTTATTGTGTGTTAATTAGTATACTTGAAATTAACACCATAGGTTAAGTTTCTGAACTGTTTCACAGACTTTTGTTGAAATCCTTGTAATCAAACCTAGCTGCGTGGTCTATAAGGGAACTGATATTGTCTTTTGTTTTCACTACCAATGTTTTTTTGCTCCTGCAGCTGCTTCTAACACTTTGCTGATCATATAAATATTTCTCAGACCATTGATTTTTTGCTCTAGCAAACAGAACAAGAACAAATCATTGAAAGAAATTAAAAACAACAGTAAAAAAAACCCTTGTTACGAGGAGTGGGAGGGAAAAGACAAGATCATTTCTGTTCTTGAGAAGGGAAGAAAGTAATAAATGAGTTGTCCAAAGTTATAGAGAAAGTGGAATTGCATCCAAATGACTCTTCCTTTCACGTTTTATTTTAGGGCAGTAAACTGTGATTTGTTGTGGTGGTTTTACTCAGGTGAGCAGCCGAGCTCCACCACAGCCACTCTCTCACTTTCCCTTCTCAAAGGGAAAGGGGGAGAAAATACGATACAAAGGGCTCAAGGGGAGATCACTCAACAGTTATCGTCACGGGCAAAACAGACTCAGCACAGGGAGATTAGGGAAATGTATTGCCTGTTATTAACAAGCTAGAGAAGTGAGAAACAAAGAAAACAAACTTGAAACACCTTCCCCACATCCACCCTCTCCTACCTCCTCCTGCCAAGTAGCACAGGGGGATGGGGAATGGTGGCTGTGTCCCTAATGCTTTGTCTCCTCTGCTCCACAGTGGCCACATCCACCTGCTGCACCGGGGGCTCCTCCACGGGCTGCAGCGTGGAGATCTGCTCCGTGTGGGACCCATGGGCTGCAGGGGGACAGCCTGCTCCACCAGGGGCCTCTCCACAGGCCGCAGGGGAACTGCTGCTGAGTGCCTGGGGCACCTCCTGCCCTCCTGCTGCACTCACCTGGGGGGCTGCAGGGCTGCTTCTCACTCCTCTCTCTCTCCCAGCTGCTGTTGCCTAGCGGTTTTTTTTTGTTTGTTTGTTTGTTTGTTTTTTTCCCTTTCTTAAATCTGCTCTCACAGAGGCATAAACAACATCACGTATTGGCTCAGTTCTGGCCAGCAGTGGGTCCCTTTGGAGCCGGCTGAAACTGGCCCTTATCTAACATGGGGCAGCTTCTGGACTCTTCTCACAGAAGTCCCCCACTACTGAAACCTTGCCATGTAAACACAGTACATCTGTAAAAGGTATTGCCAACTTACATATGTGCCACTTATTCTTCTCCCATAGGGCTTGCGGATTATTTTTTCAGATGCTTCCAGGCTCATCTTCAGAATGAGTGCTTCTAGCCATGTGAGAGCTACTCTCCGGATCTATGCAGAGAGTTATGAGAAGGATCCTAGCCAACACAATAAGGAACCACAGGTAATGTAATAACACTGTAATAAGACCTGTAAAAATTGGCCATTTGTAATTGTCTGGAAGTCCAGCAGATGCCCGTAGGAGCCTGAAATACACTATCACTATTGTTTTGTGAAGTGCTAAACGCAAAATACCTGAGCATTGTGCCAAAACTGCTAAAAGTGCTCAGGAAGCATCACTAGATCTGTGTTTCGTTTGGGAAAGCTGCTTCTTGATCTTGGAAAGGAAATATCAGGGATACAATGAGAGACTGAAGAATTTACATTAGTTATAATGATACAGATTGAAGTGTAAAAGGATATTTTGAAAATAGGATAATTTGGAAAGAAGATATTTTGGAAATCATCAATTCAGTGAGGATCATTGAAGCAGAGAGCCAAAGAGTAAAAAGGAAAGAAGTGCTATGTGAATATTCATGCATTCAGTCAGTCAGTCCAGACAACTCTAGAAAATATCACACCCAGAGAAATCCCATTTTTTGTTTAAAATGCATGTGTTAGTGGTTTAAGTGGAATGCCAGAAAGACAGTGACATCTAAAGCACCAAATATTGCCTTAACTTTGAAGGGTATATTGGCTTTATTCAAGTCTTTTAATGCTATCTTTTCACATCTATGTAATTTACTAAACTCATAATCATAGAAGTCCTGGGTTAGTCCTGGATTTTACTATGTACTGTCACTTGTGCTAGCGTGACTCGACTCTCATTCATGGCCTGTGGAAGAAGCATAGAGGGTGTCCTTTTTGCTCTGAAAGGTTTCGCAGACCTACTTAATTGCACTGCAACCACTGATAGGCTGCTCGCATCTGGAGATGGTCTAGAAAAAGAATAAGCAGGTTGGGATGATGAAAATGGAGCTGCTTAAAACTGATTTGCTGGGACATGAAGCAGAGCTGCAGATGTAACTGCCAAGTCAGTTCCTAGCAAGAGATTGTTGGATACTTGAATATGTGCTGTGGAAGGGTTGCTTAATACTTGTTCTGTTCTTGTACTCTAAGTATCCAGTGTGCCACTCTCAGACAGGATACTGGTTTAGATGGACCCATTTTATGCTGGTGGGAATAGTAGTGAAGCTTTAGGTGCCTTGAGTAGTTTCAGGGCTCTTAGAGAGGAGAGGGCATGTGTTCTGCATCTCAGCTTTTTCCTTGACAGCTACTTGTTTTCATACAATTCCAAACAATTTCATGCATCACCTCAGCCTGTAGAATCAGATGTGCCTTGCTTCCTTTGTAGCTCCTCTAGTGTGAGGTCCATTTTCCAGATTAAGGAGCATTAATCCAGCAGTTACAGGTTTTCTGTCCAAGAAAAGTTTCTATCCAAGTGTCTCTTGGCTTGACCTAGAACTTGTCACTGTGGTCCTGCTGGCAATCAGTGGACCTGACTTGTGGATTGAATTCCCAGTTTGACCTTGGACCTGTCTCATTGCCATCAGCTTGTCTGTTGATCTGGGCTGTCAGTTGAACCTTGGCACAATTTCTGTGTCTGTCATGCTTGCCTGATTTGGGTAATGTGGACCTGAGCCCTGCCCTGCCAGCCTATGTTGCTGTCCCTGGCACTGAGGGAGCAGCCAGCCTTTGCAGCCTCCTGACAGTATCTGTCTTGTTCGTGATGCTTCCATCTCCTTCTGTCACCCCCAGCTTGACTCTTCCATAAGTCTTCCTTCAGCCCTGCCATGCAGGTAACTAATCTATGCCCGATTCTGCCCTCGGTGCAGCTCTCTGAATCCATTGGGACATTAGGGATACTTCTTTGCAGTAGGGTCTGAAGGTTAGTTTTATCACGGGTGCTGTCAGAGCAAACTGATGACTTTCTGACAGACTTCTGGAGAGGAGAGTCCCCCTCTGCTCATAACTGCTGGAATGGGGAAGAAGAAACTTCTTCACACATCACATTGACAGAATGTTTTTTTATATTTAATTCATTTGAAGTGAGTGTATATGTAACACACTTCCCAATTATAGCAATCGCCACAGGTTTTCATCTGGAATCACAAGGAACACTCAACACTCCAACCTCTGTTTTCTGTGCTTGTAGATAATTTTCCTAATTGTGTGATGACATTCTGAGGCAGGACTAGCAGTTTTAGTACATGTTTATGTAATAGCTAACACAACAGGAATTTCAAGGGCTGAGATGTCTGAGTGATAAGAGCTGAGGAATGAGTTTTAGTCCTTCAAGAGGTTTTTTATTTTTTTCACTCAGTTTTTGTAAGTGTTGTATTCTGAGTTATATATTTTAAAAATTTAATTAATTTTCAGGCAGGTTGTCTGGCGATCACTTGCTTAGGGTATCCCAGGCATTCCTTGCAAGGAGAGTATACTTAGGAAGTATGGATGCCTGAGTCTAAACAGTGTAGGGATTCCTTGTAAGGGAAAGACTTGCAGCTGTCCAAGAATTATCTTACATCACAACCAGACTCTTTCCTAGGAAGACAGAAGGTTGAGAGTAAGTTTCATTACAATCCAGAAGACAGCTAAACCAATTAGTAATATAAATTATGTATCCACCTCTCAGATTTTTCCATCTCATCCACATGTTATGAAATAAAACAAGAGAGGACTGAGGATGTGTAATGAAAGAATGGATAAGCTTTTAGCTCATAATAAATAAAAAGCCTGTATTTGAAGTCCCATATAGTTTCGTATTAATGACTAGAATGCAAATGCAAATTTCCACAAACATAAGTACATCCCTGCCTGTGGCAGGGAGATTGGAGTTAGATGATCTTTAAGGTCCCTTCCAACCCAAGCCATTCTGTGATTCTATGATAAGTGTTATGAAATCCTTTTGAACCCTAAGGGAATGTTTGGCATTGTTTCTTTATCAGATTCCTACCATAAAATTAGTGAGTTTCTTTTTATGTTATTAAACAATTGTCTATCAGAAGTGTAAAAGTGCTTCAGTTTCTCCAGATATTTTGCAGATCCAAAGGTGGGTCTGGAGATGGGCACACCCATGGAGTTGCTCAGGCAGGAACTAGCACCACTGGGGGGAGCTGAAATTGGCCCTGTGTGCACTTGGACAGGGTACAGGGGAAGTCCTCAGCGGAGATGGTCAGGATCAGTAAGCCTTCTCAGTGTCCTCAGGCATTTTAGAGTCTGGTCTTTTTTTCAAAACACCAAAAGCATCTGTTACTCCTAGAGACAGAAAAAAAGCCTGTACATCTTTTTCTATACATGTGCCAGAGCTTTTCTGATTGTTACATTTCTGTCTGTTTATCCAAGATACTCGCTAGTGAACTGGTAATTCCAGGGGAAGAAATGGCATTACCTTGAAACTTGCTGCAGGAGCTTTACTGCACAGTGAAGACAGGTAGATGTTTTAACATTCAGACAGCCTTAGGAAATACCTAGTCTTGTAGACATCCTTCTTATCTCTTGCCATGTGCAAAACGCTGGGACAAATAGTCATTCCAGCTTGATTAATGCGATGAATTCTTCATCTAGTTTCTCATTGTATATAGCACAGTTCCCACTGCTCCTCTTTCCTTGCCCTGGCTGGTTACATTGCCACCAGCAGTGGGGCATTATGAACTTCAGGGTCATAGATTGTATCCCACAGGCATATAGAATCATGGAATTATAGAACTGTAGAACCATTAAGGTTGGAAAAGACATCTAAGATGATCTAGTCCAACCTTTAATCTAACATTGCCAAGTCCATCATTAAACCATGTCACTAAGCTCTACATCTCATCCTGTCATAAGATTAAAAGGAATTATCACAGAATCACAGAACAGCTGAGGTTGGAAGGGACCTCTGAAGGTCATCTAGTACATCTACAGGTTTTTTGACGACTTCCAGGAATGGTGACTCAATTACTTTTCTGGGCAACCTGTTCCAATACTTCACAACCCTTTCAGTGAAGAATTATTTCCTAGTATCCTACCTAAACCTCCCCTGGTGCAACTTAAGGCCATTTCCTCTTGTCTTATCATTTGGTGCTTGGGAGAAGAGACTGATCCCCACCTTGCTATAGCCTCCTGTCAGGTAATTGTAGAGCATGATAAGGTCTCCCCTGAGCCTATTTTTCTTCAGGCTAAACAATTCCAGCTCCCTCAGCTCCTCAGCTGCTCCTCATAAGACTTGTTCTCTAGACTCCTTACCAGCCTTGTTGCTCTTCTTTGGACATACTCCAGCACCTCGATGTCCTTCTTGTAGTGAGGGGCACAACGCTGAGCACAGTGCTCAAGGTGTGGCCTCACCAGAGCCAAGTACAGAGGGACAATCACTTCTCTAGTCCTGCTAGCCATGCTATTTCTGATACAAGCCAGGATGCTGTTGGCCTTCTTTGCTACCTGGACACACTGCTGGCTCATGATCAGATGGCTATCAACAAATACGCCTGGGTCCCTTTCTGCCAGGCAGCTCTCCTCGAGTACTGTGTTCAGTTTTGGGCCCCTCACTACAAGAAGGACATCGAGGTGCTTGAGTGAGTCCAGAGAAGGGCAGTGAAGCTGGTGAGGGGTCTGGAGAACAAGTCTTATGAGGAGCGGCTGAGGGAGCTGGGATTGTTCAGCCTGGAAAAGAAGAGGCTCAGGGGCGACCTTATCGCACTCTACAGGTACCTTAAAGGAGGCTGTAGCGAGGTGGGGGTTGGTCTATTCTCCCATGTGCCTGGTGATAGGACAAGGGGGAATGGGCTAAAGTTGTGCCAGGGGAAGTTTAGGTTGGATATTAGGAAGAGCTTCTTTACCGAAAGGGTTGTTAGGCATTGGAATGGGCTGCCCAGGGAAGTGGTTGAGTCACCATCCTTGGAGGTCTTTAAAAGATGTTTAGATATAGAGCTTAGTGATATGGTTTAGTGGAGGACTTGTTAGTGTTAGGTCAGAGGTTGGACTCGGTGATCTTGGAGGTCTCTTCCAACCTAGATGATTCTGTGATTCTGTGCCTCCTTCCCCAGCCTATAGTGTTGCGTGGGGTTGTTGTGCCTCAAGTGCAGGACCTGGCACTTGGCCTTGTAGAACTTCATACAGTTGACCTCAGCCCATCGGTCCAGCCTATCCAGATCCTCCTGCAGAGCCCTCTTACCCTCGAGCAGATTGACACATGCACCTAACTTGGTGTTGTCTTCAAACTTAGTGAGGGTGTGCTCGATCCCCTCATCCAGATCATTGATGAAGATAATGAAGAGAACTGGCCCCAGTACTGAGCCCTGGGGGACTCCACTTGGGACCAGCCTTCAACTGGATTTAGCTCCATTCATGACTTTTTGGGCCTGGCCACCCAGCCAGCTTTTAACCCCACAAAGCATACACCCATCCAAGCCAAGAGCAGCCAGTTTCTCCAGTAGAATGCTGTGGGAAATGGTGTCAAAAGCCTTTCTGAAGTCTAGATAAACAACATCCACAGTTTTCCCTCATCCACTGAGAGTATCATGCTGTTGCAGAAGGAGATCAGGTTCATCAAGCAGGACCTGCCTTTCATAAAATCATTCTGACTGGGCCTGATCACTAGGTTGCCCCATATGACAGGTTTTGAGGGAATACGTACATTTGATTTTAGGAGATTCTCATGACAGTACAAAAATAACAATATTTTTTTTCAGAAGAGCATTTGATAATCTTCAGTGGAGTATGTGGAAGAGAGTGAGTAGCAAGATTTTGTTACATTTGGGATAAATGCTTATTTTAGTCTAAGTATACCTGATCTTTGTAATTGGCTAGGTGATGACATGTAAATTCTGTATCATTACATTGTGCCTGGAACAGCTGATCAGGAATAACACTGTTAGTTCCATACATTATATATTATAAAACAAAAAAAACATACTTGTTGCTTAAATGCTTAAGTAAACACATTGTTGCTTCTGCTTATTGGATCATCTTCTGTCAGTACCTTTTTTTTTTTTGTATTATTTTTAGATAGAGTTTGAAGATGGATTATTTTCATTGCCCTGTGTTTCTGCCTGTTGAAAATTCCAGTTGATTCTACTTCTTTGGATAATCATAACTCCTGAGATACTATTCAGTTTTCATTTCACTACAGCAAACAAGAAAATTAATCAAAATTTTCAAAAATAGGATTGCGACACCAGGTTGCTAACGCTCTCTCCCCCTCAAGTTTTGGTTGCTGTTACTGATAAACACAAAAGTACTATTTCCAAGTGCTGGTATTTTTCTGTAAGAAAAAGTATCCGTGAAAGTCTTATTCCGTCTTCACTGACATGTGTTATCCTTAGAGTGAATCTGTAAGGTGAAACTGTTCTGAGGGTATTCAGATCTCGCTAAAACTGATGTTCAAACATGGAGACTTACTACATACTTGACAAAACCTGAACTGGTGAAATCTGCTGTGGGAGGTAGAGCAACATAAAAGTATTTAATATTTTTTTTTACAGGTACTAGTACATTTACAAGTACATTTGTAATGCCTAAGAATTAAGGTACACAAATCTTTGTATCCAACAAATAATTTAGTATCAATTAGTAGTTTCTCTTCAGCTTGGCATTTGCTTTTTTTAAATCAGTAATTTAACACATTTTAGTGACTGACAGTGTCAAAAGAAAAGCAGGCTTTCCTGTGAAATTGTTATACTGTATTGTTAGAGTGGGATTAATCTCAGTTAACTGTATTCATCTAATTTAGTCTTTAGTACTCTGTCCCTAGTGAGTGAAAGCATCTCTAGAAGACAGTTCTACATATCGTGCAGTATCAAACCTTACATAGCCACCTGTGTTAGTCTGAGATAAATTGCTCCCTTCAAGTGGTTTTATCTCCTCTGACATTAGGAGGGGGTAGAAGGAGATAACTCAAAACAGATGCTATACTTTTTGGAGAGATGAATCTCACCTTTATTTTCATGTTCCAGGGAGAGTATCATCTCACTTCTCTTAAAATAATAAACCCATGCATTAAAACTATAACCCATTTTAGGACAGTTTGCAGTTCTTTGGGTATGTGACACTTGAATCTCTGTTTCACGCTATGCAACACATATGCATTTCAACCAATTGACTCAAATAACAGTGCCAGTTTATGGCCTCTTCTACCAAGTCTGAGTTTCTTCCACCTGAATCTAAACGTGTTGAATACAAACATAAGCTCGGTCTTGATTCTGAATCAGCTGGGAAGAAATAAAAATGTTTTCTGTATCAGCAGTACTTCTCAATTGTTTTAATTGTTTTTAGTTATAATAACGCTGTACTGATTAAAGAATGAGGGGATTCTTAAAATGAAAGAATGGGGTAGAAATCTAGCAACAGATCAAGCTTTGTGTTAATTCAGGGTTTTTACTCAATTTCAGGTTTGCCTTACTGGTCTGGGCTCTGCCCACAGTAACTGTGCTTAGGACCAGCTCTGCTGGCCAGGTGATGGAGGAGTTTTGTGGTTCTCTGAACTAAAACCAAACCTCTGTGAAATTGATGAGTTTTGCCCTTGTGTGGTTCTGATGTTTGAGTGTTAATTTACCATGTATATCTGATCTTATCATTATTATTCAATAATCTGGAAAGCTGAAGCAGAAATCTTTTCTTGTTTTTTTTTTTTTTTTTGTAAGTTGATTTTCACAGATGCCCTTCATAAGCAAGGTGGCTATCCACAGGGTGTGATCGAAACCATTCCATGTTTAGTATAAATTGTTTCTCTAAATGTGAATGAAATCACCCATATTTAGTACAGCTGCAATTCCAATTGAATTTATTTTTCTTTATAATTTTAAAAGTCAAATAATGGGAATTTGGGAAAATTTCCCCCCAAAAGAAACCTCTTCTGTTAACTTTTTGTCACTTCTTATTGTGAAAGTAGGATATGATTTATGACATAAAATCAACAAGCTTGTTAAACATTTAGGACAGCTCAGTAGCCTTACTTATTCAGCCAAGTGTAATGATTCTTTGTGCGAAATGTTAGAAGATTGTGCATGAAAAGTTTTATATGCTTTTCTCTGTGTGTTTGTTCATGTGTTCTGAATGAAGGCAAGGGCCAGACCTTGTTACCTTCCATTTCATCTGAATTCTTGGATAGACAAATTCGCAGTTTGGACAGACTATAATATTCTGTTCTAGGTGTAGAATCAGTAGCAGTAAATAGAAATGCTTGCGATGTTTTAGCATTACCTTGTATCTATATATACACGATACCTAACTAGCCAGTCTTAGCATTGCTTGAGTGTCTTTGTTCTCTTTCCACTGTGACTCTTTTTCCCTCATTTGCAGTACCTAACATTTGCTTGTGGAGCAGCCATTACTGCATAAGAAGCAAGGGTGCTGTATGAGCAACACTTGTCCAGAATACAATTTGAAAAAAGATATATAACTATGCTCGATATCATCAAGTTTCAACTACTTGGAGAGTACTACAGTGTGTTTGTTTTGATAGCCAACAGAAAACCTGAGATACTCTGAAGTACTGTTTAGGATGCTTGAACTTGTGACTTTCGTTTGGCACAATTTTGGTACCATGGGGCCACTTAAATGAGTTGTGCTCAAGTGAGGCTTTCTTCATACCTCATTGTGCTTCAGTTCTATCTATGTCTCCATGACTCTCAGAGGAAGAGCTGATTTTCAGGTCTCATGGCCTGCAAGTGTTTACTTTCCACCTTCAGAGCTTCTGTAAGAGCATTTTTGTAACTAGAGAGAAGCAAGGCCCATAAGGGCCTTTTGTTCCAATTCATATGTGGGCCAAACAGTAGCTATTAATGAATGTAAGGGTCACCCAAATGTTATTTTAGTAGCATCTTCATACAATTAGTTGGTTAATACTTTCCACCTTGGAACAAATAAAGCATAGCCAACTGCTTGAACAACAACAGAAAAGTCCAAGGGAAAGTAGTAAAACATGCTAATGATTAGAAGTCCAAGGTCACAGGTAAATGCGAATATCTGTGGTCACTGCCTGCTCTATGATCAGTTCAAGGAAATTGGCAGAAGCAGCGTCATGATCACCTGGGAATTAAGGAGTGGTTACTCCATTTCCATGAGTAGTTCAGTTCCTCCTATAAGCCAGTATCAACAGAAATAAAAATCAGGAGTGATTAATGGTAAATGACTGTCAAGTTCTGTGCAAAAGTACATTAAAAACAATTTGCTGTCAGCATTTTAGAATCACAGTTTATAATTATGATGGCATCTGGTTCTATGCAGGCTAAAACAAAAGTATTTAAAACAATGCCCAACACTTTTCTAAAATGTGAATGTTCACCTTAAAATAGAATAACAGTCTGTTGCTGCTTCTTATCACTGGTGATGTACCTCATCACTGTATATTACTGAGAAGGCTGCTTTCTAGCTACCTTGGAACATATTATTTAAAAAGATGATTTCTTTAGCTTTCATCAGTCAAATAGGCATCCAACTAGCAATTTCTGGAGTTTTATTGCTTTATAATAAACAACAAACTTCTATGTAAAGTCTTGGGCCTTTATGCATTGGAATAGTTCTTTGTATAAATTTAATAGGGTTAGTAGCTATGCTAAATCAAACGCAGATGAAGATCTAGAGATGAGTAGATGAATGGGCACAAAGAACTAAAATATGAGTTTTTTTGACCTTTAAATTCATTTATAGCTTTGTTTTACAGATCAACTCGTTCCCAATTTATGGATCCCAACAGATGGTTAATATCTGCTTGTCCTTTTTCTAGCCACCTGGATACATTATCAAACTTGGATAAGATCCAAACAGGAAGATTCATATACAAACATCAAAAATGAAATGACTCATTATGCAGAATTGTTTTGAATTGTTTTATTCATGAAAGCAGTGTTCCCTCCAACAACACAATTTTGCTGCTGTTGCAGACTAAACACCCTGGAAGCAGTGTAGTGAATAATCTGGATTGTTCTACATATTAACTAACCAGCTCTGTTTACAGTATGTTATTATTCATTACTTGAATTGCAATAGAAATAAATAGGTGTTGTCATAGACCCATTCAGTCCATATGAAGTACTCCTTAACTGGGATACAGTGAATCACAAATGCTACAATTACTGTAGCCAAAGTCTGTTGAATTAGGTACTAGTTATCTAAAGAATCAGTAGATTAACAGCAACCACACAGTGATTTTGGAGCAAGAGTTGTTTCATTGTGCTTTGCCAAAAAGACGTGCCAACTAAAAAAGTCATTGACATATAAAGTTTCTTCACCATCAAAGACTGAATTTCTGAAACAATTTTTGAATAGCAAATAGCAGAGGAAAAAATAAACTCATTTTCAGGTGGACCTTTGTAAGGACTTATATAAAAAATTGGGATTATATATGATTATATATATGTGGTGATTGTATAAAGGGATTGTTTATCACTCACAAACATAAGTTTGTCTCAGAGCACGGAACTGGAATCAATAACCTAGAAGCCCTTTTGCCCAATATTATTTAATAGAGATAAAATGAAAAGTTTCTATAGGGTTCTATCAAAATGTTCTTAACAACACCTATGCACAAGTGCAGTTCACTAGAGAGTTACTGCCTCTTCATTTATTTTTGAAGCATTAGGTCTTTTAGCATGCTTCTGGTTGGCTATTAAATGTACAGTATGGGTCAAAGAGTTCATATAAAGTTTTGCCTTTACTATTCATAGATTTTCTTTGAATGGATGTGGGATATGGAGATTTCCATCTGTTTGATCAAACTTCTGTGTGTATGCTATTTAAATAATTTAACGTCAAATTCTGCCTGAAGCTTTATAGTGAACAACTTTCACTCTAAGTTGGAACTGGACGGGGTAGTTTGTTTTCATGTTATCTTGGAAAAATATATCATGTGATAGTAATTATAAAATATTTCCTGAATCAAGGAAGCAAGTTCATTAAACCTAAGCTTCAATCTGAGCTCTTTGGGTATGCTAGAAAAGAACTGATCTGTTGCAAACATATATATTTCCAAGCACCACTCAGGATACATTTTCCTCCTGTCTTTTTTATGCCTCATGCATGCCTTTCTCTACTGCTTGGGACAGAACAACTGGCCTCATGGCCCTTTTTATTGCTTTATTAGAGTTAGCAAGCAGTAGTTAATAGTCAGTAGAAGTAGCTAAATAGAGATGGCAGTTCCCTTTTCCCCGTATCACATGTAGCTTCATTGTAATGAGGTGGCCACCACCAGTGCTGTGGATGTTAGAGACCCATTCAGTTTGTTCCATGATTAACCAGGTTATCCACATTGCTTAGATCTTTTAGGACTGGTGGCTGTAGCATAAAATTTTCCAAATAATTCTGCTTTTTTTGGAATACAAGACCCAACAGCTATCTGTCCACCAGATGGGCACTCTGAGATGAGCTGTGCGTTTACCCCATATGCAGGATATACAATATGGTGCCAGGCTGTGTGTTTAGTGCTGAGTGCTTGCTAATGCTGAGCTCACTTTGCAGTTGCTTTAGTCCATTCTATATGTCTCTTCCATCACTTAAGTGTTGCTTTGTAAGCGTATTGGTTTGATTTTCAAAATACATTACAGCCAAAGGAAAAGATCCTTCTGGTAAGTAAGGCCATCAAAACATGTTTGGGGGATTCCCCACTCTCTTCTGCCTTTCTTTTTCTGTTCCCTAAGTTAAAGTAAAACCGATTCTGCTGCCCCGGGTTAAGAAGGGGTAACAGCAGCTGTAAGCAGGCACATGAAACAAGGGAAAATGACATGGGAGCAGGGACAGGTCAGAAAGGAAGGAGTTATTTCATAACTCCTCTGTGTCCTTATTCTTGGACTTAGAGCTATTTCAGTTACCCTGATCTCTGAGCTGCCTTCTTTATGATGTGTAAATGATGAGACGGACTTAGAATGAATTTAAGTGTTATGAGTGAAAAGGATTCCTATAAAGCTTCAAGGCTTATCATAATTTATATAATAACAACACCTAGCAAGAACAGCTTTTGGTGACTTCAAAATAATCTGCAAGCATGTTTTTCTGAAGGCTACCTTGAGGAATTAGAAAACGACTTTAATTGATATTAAATCTGATAGACAAGCAGCTGAAGAGGTAGAATTTTGGATTTGACAGCAGTTTTTAGAAAGGGAGGATGCAAAGATGGAAAACACTTGGCACATCTGCTATCTTGGCAGAGCTCCAAATGTTAAACTATAGTCCTTCTTTGATGACTTCATGCTGTACTAACTGACTTGTTTATCTCTCTTTAATTTTGAGGCATTAAAAATTGTTCCAGGAAAGTGAATTCTTCTGGAACATGTAATACTATGCCAGCTCTGCTTAGAAATCTGTAGCAAGGCATGAGCATTTGTTCTGAAATAATTACTGTCCAGAGTGTCCTTTTGGTTATTAGTAATTCAGGTGCCTAAATGCTTATATACCATGTAATAGTCACACAAGGCTTAGCTGATTGATGCTGGATCTTTGCCTCCAGCAGGGCATTCTTTTAATGAATGGCTAATTCAAATGGCTTTCCATTATCTCTCTCTGGTCCCAGAATTCAAGGAACAAATGGGGTAGTGCTTCATGTTTTACAAATGCCAGTATGTATACAAATAACTTGACCCCATGTTTTTATTATTACACCTTGCTTATTTGCTTGGGTACATTTAAAGCTGAGAAAGCCAAAAATAATGCTGGAGGACATGATGCTGTGTGCAAAATGCAGATCCATACAGGAAGAGAAGACAGAGCAAAAATTTGAGAACCATAAGAGAGTTGTAGTTACTTGTGTTCACTAAAATGCTTTGGGTCCTGTTGAAGTTACTACCATTCTCTGAGCTTTTTCTGCTTTATTTTTCCAAGATAAGATCTGCAGAATTCTTTTAACTGATGCAACTGGTTGGGCAACTTGTTTTTGAGACTTGCAGTGGACTGAGAAAAGTGATTTTAAGACCTTATGGAAAATGTCCATGCCTAGACTATGTAAAACTCATCTATATTTGGTTTTCCCTAGCAAGACTGAAATTCAGCACAGACTAGGCAAGAGACTTGAGAGAAAAGATTCGTGAGCTTTCCAGGCAAAGTCTGAACAGATTATGATTTTGGCATCCGAATTGCATGATTTTTTGATGAAAGTTGGCAAGTTGTAACATGTACTGCACAGGTTTTAACAAGGTGTTTCTTGATGCTTGACCACCTGTATTGAGAAAAATGTTTGTCTAAAGCCAAAGTGCAGGCACCTGCTGACCTTTTAACATGCAATTAGGTACACTTCAGCCCTGCCTGAGCTTTTAATAAACTGGCTACATCGTGGGACAAATCTTATCTAGAGCTTGGCTAGGAGAAAGGTAGTTGAACAGAATTTTCTTACAAAGTCACAGAGAGCTAAAATACTACATCAACCAACCAGGAATAACACACCTCAGACCATTCTGGTACTGATTATTCCCATGCAAAGTGCTTTGAATATTTTTTTGCTTTACGTTAGATAGCTGCATGTTTGAAGCATTTCCTCATATGAATAATTATCCTTAATTATCCTAGTTTCTTTTTTTTAGCGGTATAGCTTCTATTTGTTCTTACAAAACAAAAGAGTTTTTTTTTTTTTTCTGGTTAAAGTCACTAGTTCTGCTAATTTACAGTTCTATTCTTAAATATTGCATAGAGTATAACATTTTATATCTTACAAATAGTTTATAAGGAATAAATATGTTATAAACTTAGAGAGTGATTGCAATTGCAAGTTGACCTGACAATAGAAAGGTTTTAGAACTTCTCAAGTAAAATGAGCATTTGGAAAATATTTTTGAATCAATATCTCTTTAAGATAGTATCTTTAAGAAGTCTTTATAGGTTTATGTTAACTATAAATGCCTGCTGTCTGGGATTTATATTTTGCAACTGAAATGTAAACTGTTCGTTGCAGAGATAAGGAGTTTTTAAAAGGCATATGCAGCTCTTGTTCCTTGTTCTGCTCTGCTTTTGCTATTCCAGAAAGAATGCACTTTTTTAACATCTGCAGGATGAAGAAAGTGTAGTTAAATTGAAGTATGAGAGGACAGAACTAAAATAGGCTTTTCTCTTTTGACAAGTGTGATTATAAGAAGCAGAATATTTTAATGGTAATTGGAACCACTTGGCAAAACAACAGCAGCTAGAATGTTTACGTAAATGGGTGTCACATAAACTGATTTGATTTTGTTTTTTTTTGTTCAAAGCACTGGGTAGACCTTTGTTTTTCTTCTTGTTTCTTCAGAGTAAATTAGTTGATTGAGAAATGAGGGTCAAGTATAGCTAGTTCAGTAGGATTTTTTGTTAAATTTTCCCGTGCTTTTTAGCTTAGATATGGAAGAAGGTTCTCAGGAGAGTGCCAGACAGTGTTCAGATGCTTCATTCTTTCAGTTTTCCTTAATCCATGGTGCAGGAAAGAAGGAACGACATGGTCCAGACCCTATAAATTGTCACATTTTACTATTTATTTCTGCATGATTTGTCCACGAGGCGAATCCATGCTCCATGTGTTAATCGCTCTAAGCAAGTTTGACTTTAATGGGCTTGTATTCTGTTTAATCATTATTCAGTTGATAGATATCTACAAATGTCGAGGTTGTTGAATAATAATGTCAGACCACTCACACTTGTACACAGCTAAGTTTGATCATCAACTCTCTTGATAATGGCATGCTTGGTGTTGTATCATGACTCTGACTGCACAGTTAATTTGTCTCCCCACTCTACCATTTAACCATCTGACCATTTGCATCAATAAAGCAAATCATACTATCAGAAACTGTTAGGTGAAAAACTGATTTAAAGAATTAATTATATTAAGCTTGTAAAAAGATATCTGTTAAGCTCTTCAGAGTCACAGATTTGATTTGATTTTTAAACCTGACAGGCTTAAAGACAGAATGTAGTTTATTTGAGACAGGGGAAAAATAATTTTTGAGTGTCAGAAAATTAAAATCCTAGTTAGGCAATAAAATATATAATTCTCTTAATATATGTTTTTCTACAAAACTCAGCTTTGCCAGTTTAACTTTCCGTATCATATAATTAACTGAGAGAAGATTTAGTTGTCATTTGAATAATCGTGTTTTACTTGGTTTTCGTATTGTACTATCACAGCTGTTATCTGCACTTACACATATGGGCGGTTTCATACATAAAAACATTCAGTAAGGTCAGTAGCCTGAAACTTGAGAGTTCATGCTGCTTCTGTGGCTTTTATCCTGTTTAATATATCACTCGTCAGAACAGAAATAATTCTGCATATGTTATTTCTAACTGTTTTGTACAGCAGATTTCAGAAGAGCTCCACAATTCCTGTTACACTGAGACATTGCCATTTTGGTATATTTACTGGTTTCTCTTTTATGCGCATCTTAGGTATTTATAATGTAAAACTTCACAAAACGACATGATATTGTGGTGTATCAAGTACAACAACACAGTGTAAACGCATAAGATTTTTTGTTATAATTGCATTTAATAATTGACTATTATATAATGCTACAGTAAAGAGGGGAATAGATAAATATAAGCTGTCTCTTGATATTTCTGCTCTATGTAATCCATTGCATTTCTTCCTCTTCAGGCTGTGCTGAGTCCTCTTATAGCAATCGCACTGAAAATATCTCAGATTCATGAGAGGACAGGGCGAAAGGGACCCACTGTCATCACCTGAAGCCACAGAGGATTGTTAAACCAGGGCCAAAGGAGGAACAGCAAGGAAGAGACGGGACCTTGCTGAAACATTTTCGCTGTTTGTGCCTTGTATGATTTTAAAACTTTTTGTGGGGATAGAGGGAGGTGGGAAGAAAAATTCAATATGATATTGAGCATATTCAGTTGCATCGATCTCCAAAGACAGTCGTGTATTGACTTCTTTGTTTTACCTGCAATATCTTTATTTCAGATAGCAATATAACCACAGAAAAGGCCTTAACTCTCAAATGTTGCCAGCAATGTTACAGAAAAGGCAAACTGCTTATTTTTGAATGCTATTATAAAGGTTGGGGGAATTTCAGTTAAGGAGAGAGGAGGAGAGGTTGCAAAACACAGACATGTTTGGTGAATATTGTTTGTGATTCTTATCTTATTGTTGGTTTATGGAGACACACAAAGCAAGTCTGGGGCTTAAGAGCTTTATACTAAACTTTGCAAAGGGTGTGTTTCCTAACCTGACACCACTTCTCCTCACCAGTCTCTCCCATTGCTCACAAATACACGCTGGCAGCAGTGTTGTGTACACACTTGCACATGCTCCTAAAGAAAGGGTCATCCTATGTTTTTTTTTTACCCCTGCTTTTAAAGCATATCAGTGTGACCTGTGCCTTTACATCTTCCTGAATTTTGAGACTCTTTTTACCTCCAGAGGGAGGCAGTTGTGCTATAAAAGCTGATTGTGTCCTTCCAGCAATATGTTGGGTGTGGAATCTTGGCTGTCTTTTGCAGTATTCCTCATGTCAGCAGATAATATTGGTACTTACTGTGTTTGAAAGGTAAACATTGCAAGTTCAGCAGTTTTTCATGAAGAAGTTATTATGGAAGCTTTTTAAGTCTTTGGAGCAGTGACATTCTGCTTACCACAAAGCGGCAAGTCATTGTGTAGTGAAGAGGAAATGAAAACAAACACTAATGAATTAAATAGAAGTAACTTGTTTGATATACCAACTGGACTCAGCTTTTGTTAGATTCTATGTTACAGTAGATTATGAAATAAAAAGTTGGGGAGCGCAAAGAGAGAAGAGATGACCTGGCATAAATCTGAGAAGGACATTGGGGATACAGACATCAGCGTTTTTCTGCTTGTGAAGTGATATGGCAGTTCTAGCTACAGTACTGTGCTCTGAATAAGAACACAAACACTTTATGCATGTGACTTGTTTGAAAGCTTTGCTTCCTTGGGAACAGTGTGGTCACTTGTATCATTTGTCAAGGTGGCTTTGTGCAACTTGCCTCTTTGCAGTGCGTTCCAATTCATTGTGGTTGTCAAATTTTAGTGCAATTTATATAACATTGCAGCGAAGGAAATTGTTTTATTTCTTTCAACACTTCTGTCAAAAAATTTCTATGACACTGAATACACAATAAAGAGGTATGCTGTATTTCTGTCTTCATATGCAATTGTTAACAAGACACACTGCACTTTCAAGCATCCTAATAAAACTGTCTTTAATACAAATACACTATCTACTTAATTGACTCTAAACAGACGAGGCACTCATGTTTTCACAAAGCATCTCACCTTTCTATTAAGCGTTCCTGTAAGCCAAAAGAAATTGTAAGGCTTCAGTTCTTTTTCTACAGACTTTTTTTTTGGAGAAGACCATGGCGTTCTCACATACTTTGGACATATTTTGAATGTAAGAATCATCATCTTTAGAGAAGAATTGTTTAACTATTCTTTCAGTTTTCCTATAAATCAAACTCCTCTAGGTGCAGGCTAGTGAGTTCCTAACTGTAGTGTATTACAGGTGGTCAAGCATAGACTTACTCCAGATAATGACATTTAAATTCAAATTACTGTGCTGCATGGATGGATGTTTTGACAGGGACAGTCCAAGAACTTCTAAAATCTCTTAAATGTTCTCTGAAAATGTAATCATTTTTGATCACATGGTAATCGGATCATACTCATGCTTTTATCAGAAAGTTACTGGAGCACTAGCTGCAGTAGATGGCAGTCTGCTTTCATGAAGGCAGCCTTTGTGAACAAAGGGTATGCTTCAGAAGTTCTGTACTGACTTTGTTCAGAAACAATAGTTTTGCCTCAGTACTGAAATGGAGAAAAAGACTGTTTGTGTGTGACTTGAAATAACTGTCAAACAAAACCAGCCTAACCCCAAATCCAAATCCACTCACCATCCCTTTTTAATGATGATTGGCAATGTTGATAAAATGTAACAAATTGCTTTTCTGGGCAAGAAGTTGCATATAACTTTGCAAGGCTGAAGTACAGGGTATATCTTTAAATCTAATGTCTTTGGGGAAGGACTGTAGCCATTATCTCAAAGTGTGCTGTGTTTGCTCAGGTCTTTTACTTATTCATGTAAGAGATGAATGGTTGGATATTTATATGAGGGAAAGGAGCAACATACACATGCTCACACAAAGATGCAAGGCTCCTAAAACAGCATATAAATCTAGCAGAGAGAAAACTATTATTAATAATATCTGTCTTATCACAGTGTCTGAGGTTTTTGATGGAGACCTAGACCCCTCTGTTGCTATTATTGAAGTAGCAGTTTTATCAGGTCTGGAAATTGCAAGGTTCCCATGTTGTTTGTGATTTTGCTAGCATTGACAGGTACAGTAATTCTGTCTTCAAAACCACGATTTTTTCTGCACCCATTGATAGAAAGATATTCTGGCAACACAATGGAGAAAAGGGAGGAGTTCACAGACACCAGTGAGAAAAACTATTTCAAGGTATATTAGCAGAGGGGCTAACCAAGATGGGGCTTGGGTGGGTCCCATGAATAAAGAAAGAGGCAACGGGTAGAGGAGAGGACTAGGAAAGCACAGATTGCTGGATTCCACTGAAAACAGAGAGAGATGATAAAAAATGCTAATAGCACGACAATGGGTTTGAGAGATGGAAAGAGAGAGAAAGGAAATAGATACAAGGGAGCATAATTTAAGAATGATATAATAAGATGCAATATTAAAGAAAATTGTAATCTCATCCATTTATTGACAGTGTATTGTAGTAATTACTGTCATGATCTAAGATACATGGTCTTCACTGGGGGGAAATAAAGCCAACTTTGGAACAGTATAAAATGGTGACTGACATAACTTTAACAGTTTACAAATCACAATAGCTAAGACTGAATTACTGAAAACAATAGGAGACTGTAGTGCACATGTGACTGGAAGCAACAAATTGTTTTGAGCAGTCTCAAGGGAGGAGCATGGTTGTAGCTTTTTACTGTACAGACTACTAGCATCTGCTCTTCAGCATTATGTGGTTTGAGCTAAGTCATAAAATACAAGCAAATTTACCACCTAGCACAGCTGAATGGTTATTGCATTTTCCCTTGGGAGCGGTGGCCTCCTGTAAAAGAGTTAGTGGCAGGATGAAAAGCACTTTGTGTTCAGAGACAACTTGGATGGCAGCAGTGCTCACTAGAATCACAGAACTGTTGAGGGTGGAAGGGTCTATCCAGTCCATCAGGACTAGGATCAACTAGTGCACCCCTTGGCTCAGTGCAGGGCCAGGAAGAGCAGATTGCCCAGAGCTGTGTCCAGTCTGGTGTGGACTGTCTCCAAAGAAGGAGACACCACAACCTCTCTGGGTGACCTGTTGAAGTGTTCGACCACTGCCACAAAAAAAAAACAGGCCAACAGAAACTTTCTTGACTGTTGTGATGGAGTTCTGTGTGTTTTAATTTGTGACTATTGCTTCATGCTGTCACCGGGCACCACTTAGAAGAGCTCCATTTTCTTCTTTGTCTCCTATCAGGTACTTATAAAAATTGACAAGATCCCACTAAACTTTCTCCAGGCTGAACACTCCCAGCTCTCTCAGCCTCTCCTCATAAGACAAATGCTCCAATCCCTTAATGATATTTGTGGCCTTTTTGCTGGAGGTACTCCAGTATGCCCATGTCTCTATTGCACTGGGGAGCCCATCTGGACCTAGTGCTCCAGGATGTCTCATCGGTGCTGAGCAGAGTGGAAGATCACCACCCTTGACCTGCTGGTGATGCTTTTCCTAATGCTGTTCAGAGTGCCATTGGTCATCCTTGCTATGAGGGTGAATTACTGATGAGTGGTCAACTTGTTGTCCATCATGACCCACCGGTACTTGTCTGTAAAGCTGCTTTGCAGTCCACTGGCCCCAGTGTGTATTGGTGCCAGGGATCATTCTTCCCTAGAGGCAGGACTTTGAACTTCCCTTCACGGAAGTTCATGAGGTTCCTGTCAGCCCAGCTCTCCAGCCTGTCTCTTTTTGAAGGCAGGAGTGACCTTTGATCACTTCCAGTCCTCAGGAACCTCTCCCAGCCACCACAACCTTCCAATAGATAACAAAGACTGGCCTTGTAAAGGCATGGCCCAGCTTCTTCAGCTCAGTACACGCATCCCATCTCATCCCATGGATATGTGTGTGTGTCTGTTTTGTTTAAGTGCTCCTTAACCTGATCTTGCTCCACCCAGGGTAAGTCCTCCTTGCTCCAGACTTTCCCTCTTGTCTTGGAGGGCCTGTGGTTCCTGAAGGCCAGTCTTACCAGTGAAGAAAGGCAAAGTAGTCACTGAGTACCTCGGCCTTTTCTTTGTCACCAACTGTACCTGTAGAAACGTTTCTTGTCCTTCTTGTTCCTCACCAGATTCAACACCTTGTACGCTTTGGCCTTCCTAATCCCATCCCTGCATGATCAGACAGCATCTCTTATTCCTTGTGGGTTACCTGTCCCTGCTTCCACCTCTTGTGCACTTCCTTTTTGTGTCTGAGTTTTGTCAGGATGTAAGCTGAATGTAGTACTGACTATCAGGGTCACTTGACACATGACATCCTCACTCCAGATGTTTTGGAAATAATGTGCAGTGCTCTGGCTTTTACTGTGCTGTGCAGCTTCTCAGTAACTTAGGAAAATCTCTACATAATGATAGAATCTTTTGTCTGTTTTTATCTTTCTCAGAGACTTTTAAAAAATATCTGATTTTTTTAACACATTCCTCTTCCTCCACTTGCCTTGCATGGATATTCCTTTCCCTGCAGTTTCTCCACATTATTTTGTCCTGATTTCCTTTCTCCTTACATCAACTGAAGGTTTAAAGGTCCTTCCCATAAGAGACGAAGTTCTTTGGAAGAAAAAATTCCTCACTTCTCTGGACTTAACCATTATCACCACCAACAATATGCTTTGCATTTCTAATGTAAATGCAAACTTAATGTTAAACTTTTTCTCTTGTGGCATATGGGCATCTGGAAGCTCTTCTGATTAGCTGCTTTTGCAACCAAAAGCAAGGCTCCAGTTGTAGTCACTGTTGAAGGTCCAAATGGGTGAACCTCCATAAAGTTTTCTTGTTATTTGGAATTACAGACTACAGTGGACTGGATGCAAACTTTTGTCTGTGATTTTGCGGAAGGAAGGAACCATGTTACAGAGGAAGGATGAGTCCAAGCCTGTCCTCTTTCCGGTACTCTTTCCCTAACCATGGGGCCACTTGTATCATAAACAGGATACAGGACCCACCTTTTAGTTCTCACAGCTCTTGAATAAGCAGCGGCGGAAGCAACTGTGTTTAGAGACAGCTCCGAAGAATGAGCCTGAGCAGGTTTCCCTGCCACAGTTGTCCATTCCCTTTGAGGAGCTGTGGGCATAAAGAGGGTTGTCCTTTAGCAGTTAAGATGTGTACTAAGGTTTCCTACTGTATGCTTTTCTTGAATCATGAACATCTTGTATCATATAAGTAAATACATGACATGGTATTGGTTTTAAATACAAAATTTATTATGAAATCCATAGTAAAATACCTGCTATTATTACCCCAAAATAAAACAAGTAGCTTCAAAGACATATGTTACAAAAATACTCAATTACTGTAAATGTTAAAAATTCCAGACAAAAGCTCATGAATTAATGGGTTTTGCTAGTCAGATAATGTTAGAAAAACACAAATGAGGATTTACAGCCAAAACTCCTTGTAAGGCAGAAGACATTTTAAGATTAATAGCAGCACAAAGCTCCATGACTAGCATCCACCTAGCAGCATAGGAAATTACTCCTATTGCCTGTGACGTTGACTTTTCTAAGATACAGTACGTCAGTTCCTATCTCAATAATACCTCTGTTGTATGAGAGGCAGAAAAACAATAAGACGTTTTATGAAAATGAAAGTAGCTAGTTGGGCTTTTCATTTATGGCCATTTCAAAAAAACAAAATATTAAGCAGTGGTGTCTTTTTTTTTTTCTGTTGAGTATGATTCTCAATGGAGCAACACAGTATATCCTTCAATTCTGTAAGAATGGCAGTCTTGCAGGCATATTTCTGTATCCAGCTGAAAATCTCAGACACCAGCAAAGCCCATTGTGCCTTTTGGGTAGAATAGCTTTGGTATCAAGCTTTAAAACTGCACTATTATTATAGTTCCAATGAAACCGATAGATGATTTCTGATTGACCTTGACAGCGACTGACTCTGGCTCTCAGACCCATTTACTGTTACATTTTTTCCCAAAGAATCTGCAATTTCACGCAGCATTTTAAGGCACAGACCGTCAGAGCAGCAAACCCTCACGCATGGGGGGAGGGATGGGGTCTGTCCTTGATGCACCAGGGGAGCAGCAGTCCCCAGTGGGTGCTTCCCTCAGGCTGTGCAGTAACAACGAAGCACATCTCTGATATGCACCTTACCGCCTGGTTTTCTGAATGCTGTGGACAGCTTGTTTGCTCTCTTGTAAGCATTGTGGCAGCTCCGAGCCCTGCAGGCTGAGTGGCCACACAGAGCGTTGTGCTGGGGTGTCTGTTCCCAGCTGAATGAGCACGGTGACCACGACAGGAGGTACCTCCTCGCTCAGCAAACCCCTGCAGGATGGAGACCCTCCTGCTGCTTTGAAACACAGAGCAACTTTTTACATACACCCTTCCAACTTCACCCAAACACCAGGATGGTCAGTGCTTTTCTGGGGCGGCCTTGTGGTGCAGCGTCAGGCAGCACCGACACACACCTCTGTCCATGTCTCCCCTACTCTCTCTGAGGTCCCTTGGCAGCCTCCATGCTGTCAGCAAACATCTTCTTGAGTGGGTGCACCAGTATTTGGCTCCCCCCCTGGGCTCGAGTCCTGGCCAGCAGCTAATGCGTAGGGTGGGGGCTGCTCTCCCTCGTTATTTTCGCCGGCGGACTCCGTGCTGCGCTCGCTGTACAGCGGCGGGGGGATGTCGATGACTTCTTGCTCCTTCGGTGTGGAGACTGCTGGCAATGGGAAGGTCTGCTTTGCAGGATCTGTGCTGTCCTCGTAGGATGGCGGGTAGAAGTCCGGCCTGAAAACACAGCAAGCCAACATGAAGCATGTGGAGGTGAAACATGATTTGTCTCAGGGGGCTTGGTGATGTCTGCTGTGTTTCCAGAGTTTAGCTGAGGCTTAAGCTGTAGGTGGAAACCTAAGCAGGGCTGGGTCAGTGCAATATGTAAGTACAAAAGAGCCAGCATAGCTGGGGTCATTACCTGTGTCTTTCTCCAAAACCTTTTATTAAAACACAAAATTCAGAGAAACAAGAGCCTTCACCATGGGAGTTCCCACCCCTGGCATACAGACTCTTACACATGTAAGTATTTCAGCAAAGTGCCAGAGAAAAGCTTGATTTGGAAAAAAAAAAAAAAAAAAAAAAAAAGAGAGGTCATTGTCTGGAGTACGTTAAATTAGTAAGTTATTTATTATTACAATAATCATTGTTTTCCACACTTTTAAAATATGCATTGCGTGTTCCTGCTTATCTCACCAAAATGTGCTAAATGTTGTACCTGGAGTGCTTTCAGAGCACCCATTGCCAGTGTTTCTGATGCGGTTTCCTCAACAGTCTGGGGAAAGTAATCTGTATGCAGTGACCGTGTTAAAAACTTTGTCAGGCCTCGCACCAATCAGTTTAAGAAACTCTCTCTCTCAGAGCACCAGACTTCACTCAGAAATAGCAGGGACAATTATGCAAGAAAACGTTGGCTAGGGCCATATGGGAAGCTGCAGCTCATTGCACACACCATTGAGCAATGTGGCTAGAACAAGCACTATGAGAACACAGCCTGCAGCAGCACATCCTGAGCTGTCTGGTGGGGTGAAACTAGAGAGGTTCCCCTGGGATCTCCACTGATGTCAGTGCAGTTGCACCTGCTCTCCCCATGAATGGATTTGCACCATTCCGCGCAACCTGTCCTGTTTTCAAGAATAAGCCTTACATTATGCACTGGTGTGTATTACACAGATTGACGTCTGTTCTAAAAAAAATAAAAAAATATAAAAATGTAAAATTTCCCTCCATCACAATATACTAAGATGGATTTTTTTTTTTGATGAAAACCTTGTATTGCTTTTCTCTTCTCAGAGTACATTTAAAAAACAGCGTCTCTCCCCCCATGCATTGGTACCAGTACTGTAACACATACCTGTCTATGGTGCTGACACGGAGCTCTCTAAGGCTGAGATTTCTCATGAAGATGCTGCTGAAGCCCCTATATTTCATGGCTTCATGGACTGTGCTCCAGAAAATGCCAGCCACAAGGAGCAAGAGCCCCACAGCTAAGAGGAAATAAACAACCAGCTTGTTGTTCCCGCATCTGCACACAGATGAACTGGTGTAAATGCAAAGGACTCCCAGACAAATGATGGAGAAACTGAGCAAGAGCACAGAAACACGAATGAAGCAAAAAACAAACTTCTTCATCTTTCCCCACAAACACAGCACTGAGCTCCCATGTGTTATTTGTTTGCTGTCTGTCTCAGATCTGCTTCTCATCTTCACGCATCAGTGATTTATATACTGCAGGATCAATTGCCCTTTGGACAGCAGACAATTGGACAGCAGACAATTGGCCTTGGACAAGCAGACAATTTTAAGATACTCATTAACTCTTCAAGATAGTCATAATCTCTTTTGAGATTAATTTGTTATCTGAAACCTACTAACAGGAAAGAAACAGAAACTTCCTGAACCAGTTCTTTGCCACTGTTATCTCTGGAGTGCTTACTGGACTGCTGCGTGCATTACATGCTACAATTTGCAGTGGTTTATACACTTTGCTGGTTCATGAAGGACAACCTCCATATCTGTCCGTCCTAATAAAAAAGAAAGCAACACAAAACACTGCTCATAACTTCACCTTAAAAGTTTGATGGGAAAACATACTTCTTTCATAATCATGCATTTTCATATCTCAGTGGGTTTTGGTGTTATTCTGTCTTTGACAGATTATTCAACTGCCTTGATATTTTTATCAGTCCTTTGAATAAAGGATAGATTTCTAGCTTGCAACATGATATCATCAATGAATTTATCATATAAAGTGGAAACAAAAATGAAAACTGTATAATGTAAAAAAAAAAGACATAGGTGACATAGGCATACAGAAAATCTCATACTTTGTATGCAACTTAAATCATAAGATGATTCTTTTTTTTTTTTTTTTTTTTTTTTTGCTATTCTCTTCTTTCTTCCAGCAATTTTCATTGACTTTCCAACTGATTTTCAAAAGGTTCAGTTCTTAAACCTATGCAGAAACACCTGGACTTATTTTCTGATTATAATTAAACATCTAAAATTCAAAGAGATGCTTACTGATATATATATATACATATACGTATATGTGTGTATAAATATACATACATGTGTATATATATGTATATTTATACACACGTACATATGTGTGTGTATATATATGTATATATATCAGAAATGACAACACAGATTTTAGGCCTAAATACTGCTACCTCCAGTGCAAAAATTATTTTTTTGGAATTAGCCAAATCCATGGATTCTCCCCTGGAGAGTATACTCATTAATTTTTGACAGGAGGTAGCAAACTTCATAATCAGAACTTCACTTGTCTATTAATGCTACCTTATTTGTAACATTATCAATTATATTTTTAAATATTTTCATCACTGGAGAAATTAATCCGACCATGCCCAGCTGTGTAGTAAAATCTCCATTGCAGACAGTGAGCAAATCAGAGCAGGGGACCGTTCCAAAACATAGTCTCAGACTCAAATCTTTATGGTATTACTGAGTTTAATGCAAGAGCTGCTGCATGATAATCCGTGCAGTGGGTTATGTATGGGTGATGACAAATGACAACAAGAATTTTGACAGGACAAGAAAGGCTCCAGCTCATGCTGCTGGCGAGACTGCCTGTAGCTCTGGTGGGGGAGCTCTTCACAGGCTCTTCCAGGGGAGACTCAAGACCCCTGTCTTCCACTGGCCAGGAGGAGACTGGCCACTGAGGACATTTCTGTCCATCCAGGAGTCCTGGAAGTACCCGGTCATCTTTGTCTCACCATGGCACGCAGCCTCACTCTACCTCTCATAACAGCTCTATGGTATCTCATGTGGCATTTCGTGACTGCTCTACTAGCGCTGCAGTTTTCTACCCCAGCTTTGTCCAAATGTCATTTACAACAAACCACAAGGAACAGCAGCTGGTGCAAAGCTGCCATGCATTCTGATAAGGTGCAATTAATTTTAACTCCAGCTACCATCAGTGCTTCTTTAGTTTTCAGAGGGTCTGTGAAGACTTTCTAGCTTGAGGGTCTATCAAAAGGTCAACACCAAGAACAAACCCTGTAAAAACATCATCACTGGACAGGATTTTTCTGAGGTGAGCCACTCTTAAATCACAATAAAAATGAAAAGTCATTCGGGGCAGCCTTCCTTTCAGAGCACAGCTGTGCCAAAGCCGAAATAATCCCATCCTCTGGGCAGCCTGCTGCAGCCACCTGCACAGCACCGGAGGAGAGCGGTGTGGCCTCAAGAGCCGATAAGGGTACGAGCAAGTGCCAACAAAACCTGCAGCTGATATGATAAACCAGGTGAAGCAAGCCAAGTGCTCTCCTGTGCCTTCTCACAAGTTCTTCTGGCCGTATTCTGTTGCCCATAGATTTTCTATGATCTGGATGTCCAAAACTCACGTTTGCACATAGTTTCCCGAAACTCATGGTCACACATAGTTTCTTGTACTGTGTTTTCTCTGTTTAATTATGCTGACAAGGAAATCATTTCCCCAGTGATTTATTAGGCTAATAATATTCTTTTGAATCTCTTGTGTGAGGACATCACAGACTAATATCTCAGGATCAGCTTATACAGTAGCAATTCACAGACGTGCCCAAATGCACCAAATCTCCAGAGTGCCTCGGATGCACAAAACTGTTGTACAGTTCCACCTAGGTATCTTGAGCCTCTGATCTCTATCTGTACAATGTCAAATCTTTCCTTCTTATATTTTCATATAATGCAACTTGGGAATCAGATATTGTTTATCTGCTTACCTCTCTGGCTTGAGCTATCTTGCAGAAAACCTTCTGGTATTTTGGGAAATGCATTGTCTTGCCTGCTCATGGATGAATAGAAATGATAACTGCTCAGTAAAGCTCCCTCTCTCATGCTTGTGCTTCGTTCATTGCCACTGCTGCAGGTTTCTAGTCATTTCTTTCAGCTGGAGAAGTGGTTAGCAGATTTTGGATAGCAATAGCAACCTGGTTCTCAGTGCTGAGTGCTGCATGCTTGGCATGTCCCTGAAAGGTCGAACTGAGATCCTGTTGCCTCTCCAGGTATGCACTTGTCCTCACTCAGCTGTCCCGGATTGAAGCCTGTGTCACCATGCTGGTCAGGAGCTCTGTTCCTGCTTCAAAACCGCCAGCTTGCTCCAGCCTCCACCTGCCCTTAGCGATCTGCACCCGCCACGGCTAAAATCCCCGCCTCTGGATCCTCACCATCCATGCTGTGAACCTGCACAGTTTCTGGAAGCTGTGTTCCAGCAGCCCTTGAAGATGAACTCACAAGCCTGATCTTAAAGTTTTCTCAAAGCTAGGATAGGCATACACAGATGGAACTGAGCTTTGCAAGGGATGCAAAGAATAGCAAGAAGGGTTTCTATAGGTACATTGCTCAGAAAAGAAAGACCAAGGAGATTGTATCCCTGCTGATGGACGAGAAGGGTGAACTGGTAATGACAGACATGGAGTACACTGGAAAAAGGGAAACATCACTCCCATTTTTAAAAAGGGTAGAAAGGAGGACCCAGTGAGCTTCGCCTCTGTGCCTGGCAAGAGCATGGAATGAATCCTCCTGCAAGTAATGTCAAGGCACATGCAGGACAAGGAGGTGATCCAAGACAGCCAGCATGGCTTCACCATGGGTAAACAGTGGCTGACCAAGCTGGTGGCCTTGTGTGATGGAGTGACTGCATCAGTTGTCAAGGTAAGACCAACCAATGTCATCTGCCTGGACTTCTGCAAGGCTTTTGGTGCGGTCCCACATGACATCCTGATCTCCAAACTGGGGAGATACGGATTTGATGGGTGGGCCATTAACTGGATAAGGAATTGGCTTGGGGGTCACACCCAAAGGATAGTGGTCAATGACTCTGTCCAGGTGGAGACTGGCGACAAGTGGTGTCCCTCAGGGTTCTGTCCTGGGACCGTTACTGTTTAATATCTTTATCAACAATATAGACAGTGGGATCATGTGCACCCTCAGCAAGTTTGCAGATGACACCAAGCTGAGTGGTGCAGCTGGTACAACAGAAGGAAGGGATGCCATCCAAAGGGACCTGGATGAGCTACATAACTGGGCCCATGTGAACCTAATGAAGTTCAACAAGGCCAAGTGCAAGGTGCTGCACCTGGGTCAGGTCAGTCCCAGACATGAGGACAGACTGGGAGAAGAACTCACTGAGAGCAGCCCTGCGGAGAAGGACGTGGGGGTTCTGGTGGATGAAAATCTCGACGTGAACCAGCAGTGTGTGCTTGCAGCCCAGAAGGCCAACTGCATCCTGGGCTGCATCAAAAGAGGAGTGGCCAGCAGGTGGAGGGAGGGGATTGTGCCCCTCTGCTCTGCCCTTGTGAGGACCCACCCAGAGTGCTGCACCCAGGTATGGGGTCCCCAGCACAAGAAGGGTGTGGAGTGTTAGAATGGGTCCAGAGGAGGGCCACAAAGATAATCAGAGGGCTGGAGCACCTCTCCTGTGAGTAAAGGCTGAGAGAGCTGGGGATGTTCACCCTAAAGAAGTGAAGGCTCTGACGTGACCTCATTGCAGCTTTTCAGTACTTAAAATGGGCTTACAAAAAAGATGGAGAGCAACTTTTTGCTCAGGCAGACAGCGACAGGACAAGTGGGAATGGCTTTAAACTAAAAGAGGGGAGATTTAGATTAGATGTTAGGAGGAAATTCTTCACTCAGAGGGTGGTGAGGCACTGGAAGAGGTTGCCAGAGAAGCTGTGGATGCCCCATCCCTGGGGGTGTTCAAGACTAGGTTGGACAAGGCCCTGGGCAACCTGGCCTAGTGAGGTGTCCCTGCCTATGGCAGGGGCGTTGGAACTAAATGATCTTTAAGAACCCTTCCAGTCCAAACCATTCTATGATTCTATGATACAGAGTGTGTGTGACAGATCCATATCTAGACATACTCATGTCATATTTATACAGACTTTGACATGAGAGGGAAATGGACATTCAGAGACAACACCTGCTGCACTCTGTTCTGTCTGCAGAGTTGCACAGAGAGAAGCTATCACCCTGCTTGCTGTCTTGGTCTTGTCAAGACAAGGTGACAATGAAGGATGTCATGGAGTTGCTGTGGTTTGTCAAACTGACAGCACATAGGGATGGAGAAGCTAACTGAGCACCTGTGTGCTCTGTGTTTCTACTGCATGTCCAAGCATCTCCTTGAACTGGTACACCAGGAGGAAAGGGTGGGTTAGGCAAGCATGCGTGATCTGCTGCAGCTCAGCAGGGAGGTGGTGCGAGGATAACTTGCATAGGTGTGTGCACCTTTCACATTCAGCCACTTGCCCAGGTAGGAGTTGCCATCACGCAAGACTCAAGACCTACTGACTTGATGTCTTTCTGCAGGCACATCTGGCTAGAATTTGTAAGGTGAAAGTTTGTCCCTTCTCCAGTTGCTTTCAGAAGAAGCCTGTTCCTCCCTTGCAGAGTTATCAGTATCCACCAGTCACAGTTATCACACAGGCACTCTCTTGTGGCAGTGAAAGTTGGTTCACACCGTGTGGGGAAGGACAAAAAAGTTTCACTGCAAGGTGGTAAAAACATCACCAAATGAACATCATGTTCAGGATGCAGTACTTTATATCAAGTAGTAAAATAGAAGCTATTGCATCAGTGTTGTTATCTGTCCCAGCTAATAAACCACCTTAAGAAAATTTCCAGAAACGTGGCCTCTATTTTGAAAGGGTATATAAAAGGCTGAACAATCAAGGAGTTGTATCATTTCAGTCTCAATTTTAGTTATTTTCTCTCATGAGAGTGTAATTTTCAATGAAATTGGAGCTTAGGATTCTAGACACCTTTCAACTATAAAAGAGACTAAGCCACTTGTCATTGCAAGGTTAATTAAACAATCCAGTTGTTTAATTAAACACTTTTATTTAATTAATTAAACATCTTATTTGGGCAATTAAACACCTTCAAAATGTAATAGATATGTGTCATGGTGATTTGCTATGCTCCACTAGTGAAACTGTTGAGGTAATTCTTCATCCTTAAGGCTCAACATTGTAATGGAGACAAAAATTGGGCTCTCCATCTTTAGAGCTCTCCATTTGTATCTTTCTTTTTCAGCCACCGGTTTTACATACTCCAAGTCTCCCAAAGGCATTCCAGCAGACAGACAAAAGCAGAGGTTGCCTTGCCCAGGAGGGTCAAAGCCATGCTCAGGGCCATTTCCCGGACCGCCTTCGTTTCGTACTTCCTTGTTCCAAATACTTATGGATGTTCTTCCTTCAATTTGTTTTCCCCCATAGGCTAGCAGATCCAAATTCATTTACAATGGTATTTTTCCAGTATAATTTTCACTTTTTCCCTATATGTTAAACATACTTTGCAAAATCATCCTCCTTACTTCTGCTGTTTTTTGAAGTTTCAGATCTTGCAGACTACCCACATGTAGAAACACTGAGCTATTCATGACTGCTATCCAAAGCTTATGTAATTCATATCTTCTGTAATACTTTTCTTTCATCTTCCATATAGTACACACTGAAATAACTGTGTTGATGAAAACAGCCCTTACTTGCCTTTCTTTCTTTTTTTTTATTTATTTATCTGCATGTTTTAATTTTATAACTTGAACACAATAGCGTCTTATCTGTGTGGGCATAGGCTAGGTTAATTGTTATAGAAAAAGCTGAGCAAGAAATAATACTCTGGCTCTATATGAAATATAATTCAGATACATGCCCTTTCTATACTAGAATCAAGAAGAAATATTCTGAAAAATGTCTAATGAAGAAGTTACAAAGGTTAAAATAACCTCTATAAGCTGCCAAAAGAACCAAAGGCAGGGGCTAATCTACACACATTGCACGGAGGGGAAGAACTGGTTTGCTTGATAAACTTGGAGCAGCGGGGAAGGGAGGAGTAGTAAAGGAGCTCTTGGCCAGGGGAACCTGCAGATCTGCCAGCTGTTCCACATTTACAGGTCTTCACATTTTTGCAAGCTGTAGAAGTTTGGTGGTTTCTGCAAGGGGTCAGTCAACTCACTGTCTGTAAGCTGTGGCTATCTTGTCCCTGAACGTAACACTGTACTCCAAGGTACATACATCTTACATAGCAGGCATATAAAGAAGAAGGAAGAGAGGATGAGAGGCTGGAATTTATGCATATAACATAGTTTAATAGTCAGTGTTCTGTCATATTTTCTAATTTTCTGTCACTTGAGATTTTCTTCTATGTTGTTCTTGGTGTTTTTCTACTCCCCTACTGTTTTAAAGCTGGACTGTTTTATTGGCAATGAGTACCTTAGGCTGCATCAGGCTGGATGAGCAGATTTCCTTTTTCTCTTACAAAACAGGAAGAAAGTTGCTGCTAATGAGGGTCAGGTGGGAAAAGGGAATAGCTAACACAGTGTAAAGGTTGCAGAGTAGAACTGGCTGGAGACCAAGGTCAAAAGGTAGCAGTCCACACGCAGAAAAAGCACTTTTTAGGAAGTCCAACTGAGAATGGACTTAATGGATGTTCCACTGGACGGTTTGACCACTGTGTCTGTTTTGCAATCAGTATTTCACTTGAAAGGTCAATGCTTATCCTGTATCCTGTTCAAACCTGTAAGGCAGTTTTCACACAAACCAGTTGCTAGAATTGTGCTACTCAAAAATAAAGTTATGAAATCATACAAGTTTTAAAAAAAAGTTGTGTAACACAAACATAATTGTTATTAATATTCTTAAATGGATTTTTTAATATCAGAAAATTTTAAAGGAAAACTTAAATGAAAATTTTAATGGAAATATGTAGAATATAGCAGAAGCAGTTTTATATGAAACAATAGTATATGATAAAAATTTTTCATGTTAAATGGCTTATCAGAGTCAAACATTTGCCTTTTTCAGAGCCCTGCTAAGGACTTTCACTGAGACTGTTTTGCAAAGTTGCAAATATTTAATAAGGCAACATACATAGCAGATTGAGACTTACTATTGATAAATAAATACGTTACTGCAGTAGTGCTGATATATGATAATAACACTAGAAAAACGCTATACTGCGTATTCCTCAATGAAAAGTGAAGGCACAGAGCTTACCAAGAAGGTATCTTTGTCTTGGTGGAAGAGAAAAAGCACAGCCCATTGGCTGTGTCTTCTAGGTCTCAAATTTCTTCTTTCTACCCCCCACTCTTCTTTTTTCCTAATTCTCTTTTCCTAACACTAACAGTTTCTACACTTTCCTCTTTTCCTTTATATCCTAACCTTTTCTGTTCCCTTCCCCTTGTATGGCATTTATCTTGATGTGGATGGAGATTTGAGTACTCTAGTCATATGTTTAGCATTTACTTCATTAAGTTCATTATCTTAGAATCATGGATAGAATCATAGAATGGCTTGGTTTGGAAGACACCCTAAGGATCATTTATTTCTAGAGATAAGCAGGAGCAAGCTGCTCAACTTCCCCTTTGCCCAAGGCCGATGTTAATCAATGACACTAACAACTCTGACTATTCTCCACAAAGATAATATCACATTACAAGTCACATATACTGCTGCTAGTAAAAAGTGATATTTTACCAGAAATTTCAAGATTATCTGTTTTGTTCTAGTTTGAAATGTGTTATTTTTAATGAAGTGAAAGCTCAGATTTCAAACCAGTTTTATTCTTCTCTTCTGTCCCCTTCTATTAACCTTGGCTGACATGATTTATTGGTAAGGAATGACTCAAGGAATATTGCACACCCTTATCTGTAATTCAGTGCAATTTTGCCAATAGACATTTATTTATCAGTTCTAGTTTTGATTAAAATTTGCACCTTAGGGCATGAGAAATGACTTCAACCTCTGCAGATGCTGTCTCCTTTCCATATCATACCTGGTACTAATTCCAATGGCTTTGAGAACATATGAAAGTTTAAGAGTGAATGAGAGCAGAGGCAATCCAAACATCAAAATCAGATTTCACAGACCTGTTCCCAGCCTGTGAATTTGATGATATCTATGCAAACCTAGAATTGTGAACTCAGTCAGGGCTACTTTTTTTCTTTGAAGATATTGTAGCATTATGAGGTCGAGATGCTAATCATGAATATATGACTGACCTGAAGTAATCGAGTTAAATTTATTCTACAAAAAATCTAAAGAAGCAGGAATGAAATGATTTGATTGAGAATAACAAGTGCAGGATTTTTACTGAGAAATTTCCTGAAACTGTTGAGAATAATCTACACCAGAATGGGGCAGAAAAATAAGGTGACTAATAAGCAGAAGTTAAACACAAAGTTTTAAGATCACTGAGAAAATCTTGAGTTTTAACTTCAAAATTTTTATTTTTATTTTTATTTCTTTTTTGGTTTCTTGTAACTCATGCATTTATATTTTCCAGGTATTCTCTCCAAATTTTACAGTCAGAAATTCTGTTTTGGTTATTTACTAAAAGAATGAAAATTGAGATTACTTACCTACTTACCAGACTCCAAATCCTGTGGAAGAATTGGTGCAAAAATTTCAAGCAATACATAGTTGTGACAACATTTTGATAGTTTACAGTGACGTTTTGTGTTGCTTATTCAGGGAAATCACAAAAGAGGGGATAGTTTCCTAAATAATGTGGAAGTATCTCTGCCTTAACTGACTGTTAATAAATTTACCAGAATTTCTTTAAAAAAATGAGAAGAGGGGAGGGGAGATGGGAAGGGCAGGGCAGGGCAGGGCAGGGCAGGGAAGAAAAATAAGGACTTCTCAGCCTATGTGGTGGTTTCCTTTTGCATTTACTTCTGCCAAAAAACAGAACTGTACTTCCATATGTACATATATATAGTATATTCGTGAAATAAATATACACATAAATATATATATACATCCATACGGAAGTATATATATAAATCTAATATTTAGGTTTCTGTTCTTCTGTCAGGAAAAATTACAAAGGAAGAATCTACCAGTGGAAATACAGGCATGCTATTTTTGTCTCATGCTCACATCTTTTAAACATCACATCTTCCATGATAGCCAAGAGCCTGGGAAAGCTGTGAACAGCATATACACTGCTGTCAAGCCAGAGATATCATGTTTCTTTCTGTAGAATTAAGGGTTAAAAACTGTCATATGCACACTAAAAAGGAAAACTTATAAAACTCCAGGACCTCACCAAACACAAAGCTAGAGCCACAGGTAAAATGGTGACTGAATTTGTGGTGTAAATCACAGGGTTTGTAGAGCGACCATTGCCATTTTGATCTTTACCAACACTTTGCTACATCATGGTGTCCTGGGGGCAGTACTTGCATGTCTTCTGAGTAGGAAACTATTTTGCATCTGTGCTTAGCAAGGATCCACGGCATGGGAGACAAGCTTCCTCTTCTTCATGTGGTGAAACCAGAGATGGTGTGCCAACTGACAGGTTTGTCTCAAGGATTCATCATTACACACACAAGGTATGGCTGACCTCTAATCAGGTATTGATAGGTAATCACCAAGTAAGAAAAGAAAGCAGTACTATCACATGTAATTAGCTGATTATTGTTTAATGACACTCAGAAACAACACAGAAAGAAAATGTTCTAAGGGAGAAAAAGTGAAAGCATTGTTTTTCATTTCAAAGCTTGTAGTCAACTTTTCAAAAATCTTTTTTTTTTTCTTTCACTCCCCCTACATAATTTTATTCACACAGAAAACAGTTTTCTTAAGGTTAAGCTTCCTTGCTTCTTAAATTGAGATTTAAAGGTAAAATATGCTTTTGAGCAAGGAATTAAAGCAAGACATATGCTTTGCACAAGTCCTTCAAAACAAGGCTCAGACATATGATGAGTGACATAGTCTGTATGAAACGTGTTGCATTCCTTCAGCAAAAGTGAGGACTACTCTGTTCACTTGTGTAATTTACCTTTTTCTAAATCATTAGCTTTATGCTGAGGAAGACAGGGAAGCACATTGTCTTGCCACAGATGCTTACTAGTCGTTGGCAGCAGGAGCAAAGTCAGGTCTTCAGGCTTGGCTGTAAGACTTCATCAGTTTTATCAAAAGCAAATTAAAAGTGAACTTTAGAGGAACAGCTGAGAGCTCTTGTTCTAACAGAGCACGAAGAGCTTACAACCAGCTGTTTGTCTGTGCTGAAAAGTTTAATATTAAAGCAAGAGTTCCTATTTGCTTTCAAATGAGGTTAAATATTACAATGTGATTAGCATGAACCTCCTGAAATCCTTCTCATTTGACGTCATTCAAACAGATTGGCTAAGCTCTACAATTGAATGTCAGAAAGAAACAGGTCATTAGAACTGAGTTGCTATAACTGTAACTTTTTAGAATTTTAAGTAATCTTAATTTGCCCTGGGAAAGATGAAAATATTCTGCCTTAGGTAGATAAAATATTCTGTTAGATTTTCAGAAAAACAGCAAATGGTGCTAGGTACAAAACCTTCAAAACGTTCACAGTAATCATTTTCAAGAGTGAATCTGGTGTCAGAAATGACAATTATCTATGTTTGTTTTCATAACTACAGTCCATGCTTTGACGTGTACTTTTGTTTGAAATGGTTCTGTATTGAATATCTCTGTACTTAATCAAATGGGTTATTGGGAATTTGAGGAAGCCCTGACTGTCTGTCATTCATGCAATCAGGTTTATGAAGGAGCAGATTTTCAACACTTGGTGCATCTTTCATTTGCCAAAGCAAATGTAGGATGTGAAAAATCACAGGAAAATATAAAATCATTACAGATCCCCCAGCTTGGAGATGAAGGAGGTTTGATGGGTTGAAGAGGTTATAGAGAATATTAGCCACAATGGAATGACTCGTGATGAGACACCTACAAAAGAAGAACAAGAAGTGTTATTGTTAATAGCTCTTTATCTCTATCCCTGGTCTATGAATAGTATACTGAAAAATTCCAAACCACATGAAGCTAGCTGAAGAGAAATATGCATACAGATCTCCTGGCCATGGGGGAACCTCAACCTTTTGATCCAAGACATTTCAATGAAAGGAGGTACAGGTGAAAGCAAGACTGCCACTTCAGAGAGTTATCAGGAAGGACTGAGAGTAGGTTAGTGGATAACTCATAGGACAATCTGTGAATTCACATATAACCCACAATGGATAATCTGTGTACTGACACTTGCAATTAGTGAAACCAATGCTATCAAAAGTCAGAGCAAGAGTTTGCTCTATATTCTTTTCAGAAAGCATGAAAAGAAGGGGAGAAAAGGGAAGAGAATGGAAAAAAAAAAAAAAGAGGGAGAGAGAGAGAGAAGCAGTGATGGCTCCTGTATGAGAAAATTGAATACAGGGCCTGGTATACTCTTGATTATTCAAGGAGAAATGTCTTTGCTGACTGCAGGATCTGAAATGCACCACCAGCAGATGCACATGGTGGATGATACTCCAAATGCAAAAGCTAGCTAACTCCGTGCCTGCAGAAAGGATCTCCCTTCTCTTTACAGGCTGATACAGAATGTTATACTGGCATCACTTATCACAATTTGATGCTCTCACATATGTAGGATACAGTAACGTCCCCAGTGCCACCAAATGCACATGCAAACTCTACCTCCTTTGTAGACCACAGATATTAATTTAGAGAAGATTAATGAGCAGTTTGCACCTCAGCAAAGGGGTCTGTTAGGATGGTCACCATCATCTGCAGGAAAGAGGTGGGGCTGTTTTGCAGGCTTTGGCTGAACTCTTCCATCACTTGTGGGAGAAGCTGGATAGCAAGTGAATACCGTCTCTGGAAAAGGAGATGGTATAGACTGATCTATGCAAATCTAAGATACAACCTGGTATGCAACAGCATGGAGGTGCAGGTATGCCATAGAGTTGAAATGGATCACTAAATCCAGTTGCTATTTCTTTGGCCTTGATGACTTTCTCGAGGGGAAGAAACTGTGCTTGTGGTCCAGCAGCCCTCTGCTTTCCCCTTCCACCATTGTTCTTTTGGGGATAAAATTCCTGTAGATTTTAAACAGTACTGCTGATGAGCCTAATACTAGAAACCCTGGGTAGGATCAGAGCAGTTTGTGATAGTGAAAGTAGAACCGGTAGCAGTGAGACCAGAAGGTGTTACACAATTTTTTTTTTTTTTTTTTGGGGGGGGGGGGGGTGCGGGAAGAGGGGAGAATTTTTTCAAGATTTTGATCTTGTGGATGATACAATGATGCACAAAAGGAAGGTTAGAGGGCCACTACTTTTGATTGAAAACACAATCACAGAAAGAAGTAGCAACAGAAAATGGGGAAGAAAGGGTAAATTAAGAAAAAGGAACTTTTATGGGAAAATAAATCTCTACCAAAAGCAATGCCTGGATGAGACAACAACTCCACCTTGACCTTATGATTTAAAAGGAACTGAAGAGTAAATACAGACAGTATCAAAAAGTATTTTTAGTGGGGAGCAGAAGAGGCAAGGAATGTGTTGTACTGGACTGTCTCAAGTTCCTAGGAAGTAACAGCTCTATAGAGGACAAGATAAACACTTCAAAGAGAATATTTATGGCTTCACCAGAGGGGAGGGAATAAACCTGGGGTACTGGTGAAGACAGTCATAGCATGGTGGTACAGCCACAATACAAACAAGATAGGACTGTAGGAGGCATCAGGAAAGATCTCTCCTGCAGGGCCAGAGAAACATTAACATCTGTACTCAAAGGCAATAATGGCCCCAACTATAATACCATTCATATCTTACATTATCCCAGTCCAGGATCCTTTGAGCCTGGAGTAGGTGCACAGATGTATTTCTAAAGAAACAGGAGAGTCAAGAGCCCATTGCACAGGAAGCAAATGGAAGTGCTGGACATATTGTACTTGCCAAAATGAAGGCTGAGAGGCAATACCATTACTGTCTATTAATCATCATCAAGTGAGCACCAAGGGGGGAAAAAAGAACAAATAAAGTTATTAGTGATGGAAACACAAGAAAAAAAATACACAAAAATAGCCAGGAAGAAATTACTCTGGAAAAAGGTAGGCTTAAACGAGGGAAATCCTATATTAATTTCACAATCAGAAGGGGAAAAAAAAGTAACAGACATTAAAGTAGCTTAATAGAGAGGGATTAAATGTCAGTGACTGCTCATCTGCAGTGACTAGCTTCCATGTCCAGTATTTCCAAGACAGTCTATGTAAACAATTAGAAAGTTCGCTCATTGGTATTAATAGATGAACCCAAACTACAGTTTACTGTCTTGTAAACTCATATAATGTACTCTAAATAAAACAACAGTGTTTCCTTTGAGAAAAATAATGTCCATTTTCCTCTTTCCTTCTCAGCAAGTTGCCTCCAAAGCAGGAAGATGAGAAGTTTTATTAGAAGAATTTTACCTGGAAAGTTTTAGGTGAACCTGGTCTCCAACTCATTGTGTCAGCAATTTCATTCTTTTTTACTGAGAAAAATATAAGCCTGTAGCTGTATATCTACGTGACTCCTCACATGAGCTTCCCAGCTAATGCTTCCTTTTCCCATCTAACCTGGGAACTCCGTCCCCAGCTCCCTCTTCCCAGGTGACAATTCCAGCTAGCACCCATCTCCGTCACTGATCACAGTTTTTATCCATCTGACCTATCCTACGTCTTTTAAGTGGGTTGTCCCTGACTCCTGATATGTTACCTTTACTATCACATCACAATCCATTCATTCACACTCTTCAAACGCTGCCTTGACATGGTACTGGGCAACCTGCTCTGTGTGTCTCTGCTTGGCCAGAGGTTTGGACCAGATGGCCTCCAGAGGTTCCTGCTTCCAAGCCCTAACTATTCTGTGGTTCTGTGACTCAGCACCTCAACCTTGCAGGTTTGGGTATCCTTCAGAGTACTCAATTATACAACCTTGGATGAGAAACAAAATTGAAATCCTGCATGTTTATTCCTCGGCTCCTCTTAAATATTGTGCAGAAGGAACTTAGCTTCCAGGATAATGCTATGTCTCTTCAGTCAGCATAAACTGCCCCTCAAGGGATTATATTTGTACCTCCCAGGTCACAACCACTGCCCTGTGTACTTCTCAGATCCTCTACCCCTCCCTCCTATTTGCTGCAGCACTCATGTTCAAATGGCCACAGTGTGAAGGGAACTATTTTTTTCTTCTCTTTCCCCTTATGTAGCCCAGCTGCTCAGCTCCTGGATCCAAATGAAGGAACAGCTAGGTCTGTGCAGATGAGGCAGAAAAAAGGGCTGAACTTTACTTTTTGGCTGCTGGATACTTGTTGAATATAAACCCACAGGAGAAACAGTGCATAATTAAATGCTGTGTAAGTTTGTTTTTTTTTTTTTAATTATTTCTCAGACATAATTGTTACTCTCTACCTCTCATTCTTGCTTGCTTCTTCCCCCCCCCCCCCCCCCTTTTTTTTGTCAGATCTTCTCTGAGGTTTTCCTCCCTATTACCCAATTCTCTTTGCAAAATCAACTTCTTCCTTTATCACTGATGCATTGCTCTTTGAAAATAACAAAATTTCAAGTCTGTCAATAATAAAGTGTTCAATTTGGGTCCCTCCATTATAACATATGCCATTGATGTTGAATAAGTTTAGCTATGCATGACTCAAATAGTAGTGGTTGGGGTGTATGTCGTATCAGAAAAAGCTAGGGGAAGGGTGCTTGTTTGGTAACTGGCTATATTATTCCAACTTTATGATGCTTGCAGAATGCCACTCCTTATTGAAGGTCTTTTTTTCCTGTTCACAATTTTCTTTGAAGACCATTATTGTCGGCTGTTTTGTCAACAATTGTTTTGTACACTTGATATGAGTGCATTTACATAGGCATTATAATGGTTCTGGTTTGTGTACAGTCAGAGTAATGTATGATGCTTCTCCCCACAGAGTGAGGTACTGTGAGATTCACAAGGCCTGTGAAGATGAGAATCATGTGTCCTTCCCACACAAATAGAGAAAAACAAAAGAAAAAAAAGGAAAAAAAAAAAGGAAGAACATTAGAATCAAAGCATGCCAGAAAGACTCTTCCTGCCTCCCTCCTTTCTGAAGAAAAAACATATAATTTGTGAAACAGCGAGAACAGTAATAATACAGCACTATCTGTAACAAACTGGCTGCATTCCAGTTTCTGCAAAGCACATGAATAAAACAATAAGCAGTAAAGAAGAGAGAAAAGGAAAAATGCTCAAACTCTTCAGAAGACTTTACTGTTCATTGCAGTCAAAGGTGTATTACAGCCTCAGCACTAAATCTGCACCTAATACCCTAGATTTCATACTCACAAACAAATGGTGAACTTTGGAGGTTTTAAAAATTACATTTCTGTTTCTGTTTGTTCTGGGAATGTGAAGGATGTGAAGAAGTTAGAGAATTGCATGCTAATCAAATTTCAGCACAATGGCCACAGTACAAATATCCTAGCTCTTGTAAAAAATTGCTGAAAATGAAAGCTTTCCGTTCAGAGCTATTTCTGGCTTCTGAGTGAAAGTGATACAACAGTGATCAATTTAATGAGTTATTCACATTGCAAGTAGTACAAAAAATCCTCTTCCATGAGGCACAAAGGATGAAAAAACATGTTTGAACACAGAGATCTTTATGATGTAAATGTGGATACATATGTGGGGGTTGATGATACATAAGCATTTGTGAAATGACTTACAGGATACAAAAAAAATAATAAAAATCTGCACTTCTGCCAGCACTTGGGAAGAATTTTTTTTTTTTTGGCAGAGCACTCTTATTGCAGCATATATGTGTGTCTGCAGAAGCAACCTGAGTGGTTGCAGCTTTCCCATCCCTCCGGCAGCACGCTGCTGCCCTCCCACCCCACCACTCTCCAGCACACCAACACATCTATTCATGCGTAGAGGACACTAACTAGCTGAGCTGAGCCAGCTGAAAAACAGCTAGAAAGGCAGAGCAAAGCATCTCTGCTGCCACATGTGGTGGTCTGGTTTCACAAGCAGCTTTTCAGCAGCAACACAGGTGTAAGTAAGCTCCCACCACCACTGATCCATGCTACGCACAGCCATACTGGCACCAGCACTCGTGCAGCTCTTCACAGAGGCATGCACAACAGTGATGGATCCAAGTGGTTTGTAGATTTTTAGGGATCTCTTCAGAGGAATGAGCTGAACCCAAGGAAGTTGTAGCACATACAAAACAGCTGTTTTTTTCTTAACGTCTCAATTCCCCTTGCAAAATAAAGCTGGAAAATGTGGCTGTGGAGATCATTGTCATGAACCCCACATAAATGAATATCCATGTGATAGAAATACAAACTGGAAGTAGCCCAAACAAACCAGAAAGCATCTGTTAAATCCAATATAGTCTGTATTCACAAAGCTGTAGAATTTAAACAGAAAGGACACTGCAATCACCTCAAGCATAAGCATGTACAGAAGGAAGTGCCTAGGGAACAGCCTTATGGGCAGCACTCCCATGCCCTTTCTGGGGAGTCATCACACTTGGGTGCCCTTCTGAAATGTCTCTACACCAATGCATGCAGCACAGGGAATGAACAGGAGGTACTAATTAGGAATCTGTATGAGTTACATGGCTGTGACCTTACTGGGGTAACAGAGGTGTCTGGGGGTGGCTCACATGGTCAGAGTGCTGCAACAGATAGATAGACATCCGTTCAGAAGGCCAGGCTGGGAAGGTGAGGAGAGGGATCTGCCCTTTATGTGTGTGAGGAGCAGGGATGCATGGAGCCTTGGGATGGGTGAGGAGCTAGTTGAGACCTTCTAAGTCAAAATGAGCAGACAGACAAACATCAGTGATGTTGTGGGTATCTGCTATAGACCTTCTGATCAAGAAGACCAAGTAGATGAGGCCACTGACACAGGTTGCCGAAGCAAATTGTGAAGTCTCCATACATGAAGATATTAAAAACCCAGCTGGACACAGTCTTGTACAAACTACTCTAGCTGATGCTGCTCTGAGCAGGGGACATGGGGAACATGATCCGAGGAGGCACCTTCCAGCTTCAGTTATCCTCTGGTGCAGTTTTATTGAGTAACATCCCTGCCTATGGCAGGGGTTAGGAGCTAGATGGTCTTTAAGGTCCCTTCCAACCCAAACCACTCTATGATTCTAAGATTCTAATGGAAAAAGGTGAAGCTATAGTATGTCTCTCAAATATATATTCTACTCTAATTTTAGAAAACTGAAGTGATGATTGATTTGCTTTTCTTTAAGAAACATGATAATTACTTGTTCCACTGATAAGAGTATATGACTTATTTCTCAGTCATACTTTAATATTTCCACCTTCAGTCTTTTGACTTGGTGTCTTTTCTCTGCAATTAGAGCACTACAGAGTTATGACCCATCTACATTTTGCTCTTACCTCTGTACCCATAATTTTCAAAACAAGAAATTCCTACTACTGTGTTTTGGTAGAATTATTTTTAAAACTGGGAAGTGAACTAAAACCAAATCACTGTGCTGCCTGAGCAAAATGGGCTGCCATGAAACACTGTTTTAGGAGATGGTGCTTACATGATCATCACAATCCACTTGCTGAAATAACAGAGCTTTGAAGGCTGTGCTACAGACATGACATGATTATCAGTGGGTGAAGAACTTTTGAAATCTGCCTAATGGGGGCTGGGTTTGGATCCTCCAAGTCACTTCACAGTGGTAGCTTGTTCATGTGTTTTTTACCAAAAAGGAAAATAGTGTAGAGATGTCCATAGATATTTCTTGAACACTTATCATGATTCAAAGTGCCGTACCAGTTAGCAGTGTGACAAGTCTCTAGTTGCCTCTCTTTGTAAGGCTGCTCCTTGTATCAAAGTATTCAAGCAGAGGTGTGGGTGTAGATCCCAGAAGCCACAGACATGAGCAGATGAGATGAGTTGGTGAGAAGGGAAGAATACAAAGGACTGCCTTTTCACCACAAACACAGTATTGTATTATGCCAATGACACCCTGCTTTTAAAATGTTGATGATTATCATAACTCACTTCTATAAGTCTGCTACTAGCTATGAGTAAAACAAACTGTGCTACCAGTGCATTGCCTGGGGTTTGGCCGCACTTCTCATGAATAATAAGACTGCAGAGCAAGCAAGATAAGTATGCCAGGCATCCAGAGCAGGAACTGACCTGCAGTCTGCACCCAGATGCCCTCTTCCATCTAATTCAGACCACGCTGCAAGCAGCTCAGATATCCCAGCTCATGCTGGAAGGAGCCAGCCAAAGACTGCAAGCCAGTTGGAGTCTGCTTTATTAAATGCTGTGAAAGTCTTCTTCTAAAAATATAGCTTTTGCTATGCGTTGGGATTGTTTGCTACATATTTAGTGAGGTAGATGCAAGTGTTACTACTTTTGGAAAGTTGGCGACTTTTTCCTTATCTGCTTTGCTGTTTCCAGACCCTTATCACTGCCTTTTTTCTCTTACCTTCCTCCTTGTTCCTTCTGGTCATACATTTCTGCCTTTATTCTCTTCCCCCTCTCTTTTCTGTGAGTTTCATCTGCTCTCTTTAGACAACAGTGACCTTTCATAGAGATCACTATATTTCTGCCTCTTTCTTTCAACGGGTTCAAAGGGCCTGGAGGGAGGCTCCACACGCAACCTGTCTGAATCTCACGATAAAACAGACAGATGCACGTAAAGAGTAAATCTGTGAGCACAGACCAGAACTGGGGACTATCCAGCTTTTCATGACACTGATAAGTGTGTTGCTTCCTTGTGTCTCAACTCTGTGATGCCAAAGGGAGATGGTTGTCTCCCTGACATCCTCCAACCTGGCTATGTATCATAAGGAATAGTGATGGGGTCACTGCAGTACACAGATAGCATGAGTCCCCCTGTCCAATAAGTCTTCTTCTTCACACCTTGATTTTAATTACGATATATCCTATTCTATTTTTATCTCTGAAAAAAACAGAACCACAGAATCACAGATTGGCTGAGGCTGGAAGGGACCTCTGGAGGTCATCTGGTTCAGCCCCCCTGCCAAGCAGGGACAGCTAGAGCAGGTGGACCAAGACCATGCCCATGTGGCTTTTGAAGTTCTACAAGGAGAAGAATAGCCTCTCTGGGCAACCTATTCTAGTGCTCTATCACCCACACAGTACTATGTACAGCACGAACATATTTGTTCAAAGAACATTTGTTGCTGTTTAAGTCTTTTTCCTGGGGTGGTGGCTGGGGTAGGGATGTAATAGAAGAGAAATTTTTGGTTTTTCTCTCTTTTCTTGTAATGCAACTTTAATGATTTTTTTTTCTTCTCACAACTGTGCAATGACAAATCCGATCTTTGGACTGTGCAACTTCTAACATCACTGTGGGAGCTATTTCCTTTCATGTAACTCAAAACATCTTGAGCTGCTCATGACAACTTTAATGTTAAGGCTCTGTTGTGCTATGTTTGCATATTTATCTGAAGAAAGTTAGTCATCTTGCAGTGATAAAGGCAAACCACCATATCTGCTGCAGTCTATTTACTCATCTGTATGCAGGACATGGCCTTCTAAACCAAGCTTCCTCCTCAACCTCCTCACATTTCTTGTTTTAATTAAGATTTTGTTTTTAACATGATGGAAATTAATCTAAATACTTCAGGTTGAGGCAAAAGGAAAAAAGGACTGTTTTAGTGTGCCTAGAGCCATTGCTTTGGAAAAACATAATCATGAGAGTGTTTTATCTTCTGCAGTGAACAAAATAAATTGAGAATTAAATTGTTTAATGTTGTTTATAGAAGTGTATGCCCATTTCAAGAGTTTCAGCTCACTTTCCTAATCATCACCTCTTCAATAGCAACTTGAAAGCAACATTCTTGACAATAATATGTTAACTTACACATTTTCAATCACTTTTCCCACTAACTTGAAATTGTGTTTTCTCAACCCATATTTCCATACAGTGCTAGCCTCTTTTCACTCCATGCAGTTACCAATGTAACGTCTCTGGCCTCATGTGAATACTATGAGGCACAGTATAAACATGAGGTAAAAAAAATGCTCTTGAACCAGAGAAATATCTGTCTAAATACAGGATAAAAGACATTAGCTGTGTGCAGCACATAATGGAGGCTAACACCTTCACAATCAGAGTTATATCATAAGCAATAGTCCTAATATGCAGGCTAGCTAAATTGTAATTCTCTTCTGCTCTCTAAGAGGAAGATTTTAATCTTGATAATCAATGAATCCATGATACTGGATTATTGGTAGACACAATGCAGCTTTTGCACACACACATATTGATACATTCATGCTCATTAGCTGCAAGGGAGAATGCATGTTTGAGTTACAGGAAGTAGATAGGTAGGAAGGAAGATGAAGTCAGGCAAAGGTTGGCCTTAGCATTGGTTTTGAAACTAAGAAAGAAAAAATGCTTGAAAAACAGAAGAATTAAGAGAAATTCCATATGCTGTTTATGTAATATGCAAAACAGTAAAGCCAGGTTACAAAAGGACTGTGTTTTGCTTTCCCAACAGTTCACAATAATTAGACAGATGATGTTTGGGACACGTAAGTTGTGTATAGTTGTCTGAGAAATGTCTTTATTTGTATGTAATTGATAAATGACTGCTATAAAATATGTCTGTGACCAAGGTTTTGGGTTCAAAGGAAAAAAAAATATATGTATTTTTTCTCCCCTCTGGTTGACTTCATGTATATTTTAGCTAGCAGGGATCCTGTCTGTGGATCTCTGTTGGCAAAATTCCTTTGTATGAAATGAGGCAGATGTTAGCGGTGCATTACAAGTGTGTGAGTCTTCATATCAGGGTTGCTTAGGATGTCTGTGAGGATGCTGGTTTTTAAATCTCTGAAGTACAAGGAGAGACTCTTGTCAGCTAAGCAGGCATTGGGTCAAGCCATTTATAATGACCTTCTTGTAAATGTCCCTGGAGTATACCCTCAAGGTCTGTGTAGAATATAGTCTCCACTTGCACCTTTACAGCAGAAATGACGTAAAGTTCATGTGTTGGATGTGTGTGTATGCCTGCAGAGCTTTGGGACTGGAGCTGACTGATCCTACAGCTGAACATCACCAGCTTATATCCTACCCACTTCTCACAGACTGAGTCTGACACGAGGGAGATGTTATTAGCAAGTAGTTTTCACTTGGGGTTTTGGAGAAACTTGAGAGTCAGGTGGTGTCAGTTAGACCTGCTGGCTGGGCATGGACCCAACAGTGAACTACTGAATCAGAAAGCACTAAGTGTTTTCTGAAAAGGAACACACAATGCAGAAGAACCAGCCCATGTGCCAATGAATCACAAACTGTACCCCAAGGTAGGTGTCAGACAGAGTGGGTGGGTGGTCATGGTGGGGCTCCCCTTGCCCACCTACTGCTGGGTGTGGAGAGGGTGGGCATCAGCAAGCTCAGCGCACCATCTGCCAGTTGTGTCAGCAGCCAACGTGTCTGGGAGAGCTGCCAGAGCTTGTTGGTGCTGGGTTTGTAAATAGCAGCACTGTTAGCAGTGGTTGTGCTAGGAACCCTTTCAAGTCCAAACATCATGACACATATATGGAGGATGGATGCTGGGTGAGAGAGTGTGTGCAGCTCATTCAGGTACACGTATGTGCAATTTCCCAAAACACGGATGCAAAATAAATCACACCTTATTGCCACAAAATAATTTAGTTTGCTTACATATCTCCTGGCATGCATGTTTGTTTGCACGCACAGAGGTCACTTTTCCCTGCTGAGGGCTTGGCATATATTCACAGATTGCAAGAGCCAGCAGTAGCTGACAGATTCTCTACTATTTGTTTATCCTAAATACATACAATCCATGAATCCTAACTCAGTCCTTACTTCAACAGAAACCTTGTCTGATTAAGTGCAGAGTCCAGAAGCCCTTTAGCAAACCTCTTGAAGTAAAACATGAAAATTCAACTCTCACTCTTTCCATGAGTGAAGCTGCACAGTACTTACCAGTTCCTGCAGGACTTAGGCTTGCTTTCTCTTCAAGATTCGTTATTCAGGAAATTTGCTAGAGGTAAAACAAATCTAGTTATAACTCCTTAAGTACTTATTATTTAGCTGGAAATGAGTTTCCCAAATATCGGCAAGCACCAGCAACTACAAGGGTCATTTGCCACACAGGCAAGAGTGACTGTAATTTTCAGGCTGGAGAGCTCCCTAGTGTTCAGCTTCCCAGACCCTCATACCCTACCTGCTCTTCACAACCCATAAGCAGTGGCTTTGTGCTTCTGCAATGTCTGTAGTTTTGTGTGGGGTCTCCCCATACTTTCCTAATGGTGCCTGAACCAATCACACCAGAAAAGGAGCTGTAAAATTTCCAGCAATAATACCTTTGAAATTAAACCTCACCACCAGCTTCCTGCAGTCCCACAAATCCAGGGCTGGCTCAGGAACAACCTTAAGCAGATGGCAGCTATCACTGCCCACACCATGGTTTAGGTCACACACCACATATCCACTCAAGGTCCTCTGAAAGTTTGCCTGGGACACAGAATGGAAGTAAGATGGCTTTGGTGATGATTATTCTGCCCTTCACATGTATACTACAGGGATTGTGTTTTGTTGTCTTTAATGCAAATCTGAGCACTAAATACCTCTCCCCATGTGATAGAGGCAGTCTGCAAGGTTGATGGGGTATGGCTAGATTTAACGACATTTTTTTTCCTCAAAAAAAAAAAAAGGAAAAAAAAAAGAAATCACCCCAAACCAAATCAACTCAGTGGAACAGCACAGAATAATTGTGGCTTATGCCAGTTTCAGAAACTGAAGAAACCTTCATTACTGTGTAGACTGAACTGATTAGTACAGATTTCAATGGAGTTAGTTGTTCTAACCAGCAAAATAGTTGTAACCAGTAAATTGCAAAGCATGGCACTGCTCCACTACCAGTAAATAGCACAGGCTAGTGCAGACTGTAATGCTGGTTGAGTCTCTGGTGGCTCTTCCAGAGACTCCCTAAGTAGTTCTGAGCAGTTGGATGTAAAGTTTTCAAAACATACTGCGGTTGGCATGGTGTAGTTCTTCACTCACATCTGATGGAAAATGGAACCATTTCACAAACGTTACTTTTCTTTGGAAACTTTTACCATATTTCATCACGGGTCACACCCTCTCCTGCTGTACCTAAGTTCACATGAGCAGGGTCTGCCCCCGGAGCTCACACACCTACCTCACCACCAGCTGCCCCTGGGCATGCCCCATAAGTTTCCTACACGTAGCTCTGGGGTGAATCATGCCAGATCATGGCGCATTGCTACAGAGAGCTCACTTCGGTACCGGCAGCAGAGAGCAGTACTCCTGCCCCTTCTCCAGGTTGTGGAAGTTACAAGCTACAAGCTTGGTGAGGTTGATGTGGAAAAGCACAAGTAAGGCAGGAGTTACCCAGCATGGATGGGGAAGGTGAACTTGGAGGAGGCTGGTTCCCTGCAAGACCCAGTGGAGGGAAGCGAAAACACACTGTGGGTTTAACGCCTGAAAGGAGCTGCGGGATGGGAAGTAAACTGGAGGTGTCTGGCCTGAGGAATAAAGAGAAATCAGACAGAGTTTTGTGGCACCAGGGCTGGTGTGGTAAGGAACTGCTCTTCTGGTGTGTGCAGCCCTGCACATTTCAGGAATGGCCTTCCCTGAGTTGTCAGGGAGCTGTGCCTTTTGAAATCCTTCTTATCTTGCATGCTTTCTCAGTGATGGGCCTACGACCTTGGAATTATCTGTGTTAATCTGTAACTCCACTCATTTCTCTGATTTTTTTCTGCAGACAGCTCAGAAGTATTGGTCTTTCACTGACACCTGTGGATATAAGACAGAATTACACACAGGCTTTCGTACTCCAGAAGCCATGAACTTTAGCTCTGCAGCCTGCTGGGTGAGAGTATTCTGCCTCCCAAGGACCTTGGCCTGAGGAGGGCTTGGTTCTACACCAGGTTCATGATACAGCAGTGAAGAAGGCTAAATTACACTTTACCCTCAAGATTAACATTTGTCAGCCCATTGCTCTTTGCTGGTGGCAATTGTCCATGCAAAGTGACTTATGGTTTTTGTTTTTTCTGGGCACATACCTAATGGTGTGTTTTGCAAGAGCAAAAGCAGGGCAAAGTGGTGTGCCTGGCAGGCAGAGCAGGAAGACATGAGGCACTGCTGCCACTATCAAGCTGCCCTGAGCGTACACACCTGTGGCTTCATCTGGACGGGGGGCTGTGGCAGGGGACATTAGCTGGTTTTCCAAGTAAGTTACTGGCTTGTAGAAGTGAAGTTACTGCTTGTGTGAAGACTTTGTTTCAGAACTAGGGAAAGGTGACTTCAAACTAGGATGATTTCAGTACCATATACACTTATTTTTATGAAGATTGCCATGCAATAGCTGTGTGCATGCAGGAGCTGATAGAAGTTCAGCTAGCACAACGTTATAAAAGATTTAAAAAGAAATGAGAAGAACCAGCTGCCATCATCCTGTGTCTCTGACAAGTGAGAGCCACCCCACAAGCATGGACTTGCTGGATTTAAAGGAATACGTGAGCAGGTGCATTAATCACCAGTGCGAGGTATCAGCACTTATGGCGCGCAGTGTTTTGCTGTACTTGTATGTAATATATGCTTATATGGAAACATTTCTAGTTTCCTTGCCTCTGTCCTCTGCAGGTATCTTGATTGTCTTGATACAACATCTCTTGTAATATCAGCTTTGCCCCCAGTAGAAAGCTCTGCACTAAGATTAGCCCCGTTTTAAGCTGAACCTTGAAAATGGTGACAGTCATTTGGGTCTCATTTGGGGTCAGAGTGACCCCACAGATGAACTGCAGGAGTGTCTTCCCCCACCTCAGGAGGGCCCAATCCTTGTCCTTCTTGCGCAGCTTCTAGTGAAGCTTGCATGCTTCATTAAGGGCTTGATTTGTAAACTCTTGATTGCAAAGTTTCTTAGTGCAATGGGTGTTTGAACAATCTCATTCCTACCCCTATGCCATGTGGTGGGGCTTCTGTTCACTGGCTGGGCAAACTAACTTTTCTAAAACATTTTATTAAGTGCTGAAGTGACCTCTGTGCATGTAAGTAGTGCCTTATCTCCAGCATCACCGGAGAGAAGAAAGATGCAGATCTCTTACCATGCAGGGTGATTTTCTTGGGACTAATAACGATGAAATAGAGAGCCTTACCATCAAAGATCTATGCAGCCTCCTGGCCTTTGGCAGGTGAGGGTCTGTGAGCTCAGGCAATTGTCATCCTCTGGCAGGGAAGGCTTGGGACAGGGAAAAACTCTTTGTGGTAGGACATGCTTTTTGCTTGCCATTGCCTGCTTTTAAACAGCAGGAGTGGGGCCCAAGGTGGAAGATCCTGATCACACACTTTGTTTGATTTATGTTTTAATCTTGTTTAAGACCCTAAAATAGATGCATACATCTCTCATGGGAACTTTTTTTTTTAATTATTTGTCAGTTTTGTCATCCTGCATGCTGCTCAATGACGTCCTCTTTTCGTCTGCTCTGACATCATTTCCATGGAAATCCAATTTTTATTTCATAATCAAATGAAGGAGTAGTTTGAAAAATGCTGCCTACAAATGTTTGCTTAAGCTCAGGTTTTCCTGGCTGAATATCAGGAAAGTGAATAGACAGGAACCTGCTTAAACAAGATGCTGTTTAGAATATCTCTGGTGCAGTTTTCCCGCCGTCCTTGTTGCACTCCCACCCATAGCAATGGTCACTGAAGAGCTGCAGTAAAACTCACAGCTGGGTGCTTGTGCCTTTGGATAAGCATGCAGTATGTTTTCTGCTTCATCCCGCTGATGTTTTTGTGCTAGGGCCCTTACCCATATCAATCAGGGGATTGCCTTGCTCTTGAGCCAGAGCTTGCCTCTGGGCACCACTTTCGTATCACATACGTTTTGCCATCACCGTATGCTCTTAAGAAGTTTCCTGGGATTTGTTTCCATGCAGCTGACCCCCTGCTGTCCTCAGCTGGCTTTTTGCACTTCTGCCATTGTGCACAATGCTCCCCTCCAGCCAGTGCACTGTGTTTGCAGCACAGGTGAAGCTGTGAGGACAGGGCAGGTTTGTGTCTGCATCAAGCAGACAGTCTGGAAGAAAGAGAAAAAAAAATCCGTCCTTGAAAAGGACAGAGATTTGAGCACCCCTATGCCCCAGGAGCCAAGCTGTTTAAAACCTGTGAAGAGGGGAGGGAGGGGCAGAACATTATTACCATGGTTGAACCAATATATTCAGCCAGGACAGGCAAAAGTGACTCGCGAGGTTCCACGACCAAGGAAGAAACAGGACCCAAGAGCAGATTTGCAAAGTAGTTACTAAAGGTTAGTCCTGATCATGAGACCCCTCCTCCACCAGGGAAATGAGAGGGAGAGCTTCACTCTTTCATTGTTGCAATTCTATTATTAAAATGAACAGAGTTACAACAGGATGTTTTGCTAAATGTAACATTACAGTGGCCTTGTGTGAATATTTCTTAAAGATAATATAGCAGTGGTGCTTTGTAAAAATTGCTTGATTTACAAGCAATTTTTAATCGAATTTCCCATTTTCAAACAACATTTTAGATGCTGCTTTGCCTGCTCTTGATTACAGAAAAATAGTTTTTTTTTTCTTTGTTAGGTTTTTGCCTTTTTTTGCATTTGTTTTTGTCTTTTTCCATAAACCAGTAGCATTCATCTTTCCCATTGCCTTAATACTCCACAATGATTAAGAATTATCAGTAGCATTTCTAATAATAAGTACAGTCTTAACAATATTACAATTAATGTCAGGTCTATTTCACTGACCTTGAACCACATTTTTTTTTTTTCCCATACTAATTTTTAACAGATCCTTCATGTTTTCAGTCCTGGAAAATTTCATGTGAAAGTGATGTATTCAAGTGTTTTTCCCTTTTACATATACTGCAGAAAGGAAGTTAATACCAAAAAATAACTTTCTCACCTTGGGCTTACCTGTTTTTTCTTTTCATGTACGTAATTTTCTTTTCACCTGCACATAATCTGCTGGTTCACAGAGGTGCGTTTCCCTTCTGATGGCACTGGTTGCTGTAGCTGAGCTTGGCATTGGGAGAATTTTATCTTCTTCTGGAGCTCCACCACACTAAGTTAACCTTTCAGCCCCTTCCAACAAGCTGTTTTTTCCACTATATAAGTATTCAGAATCTGCAAATTTCTCCCAAATGATACCTCAGCTGGCGTTAATGCTCTCTGGTTTGGCCTCTGTCTTCTGTGCATTGAAGTGACTGGTAAGGCATCTGGCCAAGTCAGACTGGTTTCTGCACAAATTTTAGACACTGTACAGTTCAGGCTCTGATTCATTCTTTCAATTTTCCCAGATAATTATATGTGATAGGGTTATGCAGCTGTTGGGTGATACCTGATGTTTTGTATAAATAACATCACTTCTAAAGACCTGAGCTGTGAAGCAGCTCCCCTGCTCCTAGTCAAATCTGGAGTTGGCAGGGGTATGTCTGTAAGGTCTGCTCTTATCTTTTCTAGATTTCGGGTGACCTCTGTGCAGTCATGATGTGGTTCCCCTTCTTCCAGGTTCAAGGCATTGCTTCTTCTCAAGGGGATGTTTTCTGCTGCCAGCAACAGCAATTTGTCTTTCTGGAGTCCCTGAAAACTTGACAAGTGTGACAATTTAGTGAACCTCAGTTCAACATCATATGGGGTGTTTACAGTCAGTGGATGTGTTAATACATCCCATATTTTTCTACCATTAACACTGCTGAGGCTATTGTTTTAATACATCCCCCTGCCCCCTTAATAAATGGGTTCAACTGGCCTGTACAGTAAGCCATTGGGCAAATATGCCCTCCAAAGTATGAGCTTGGTAACACTGAGTGTTTTTATGTGTGTGCTATTTGCCAGACTCAGTGGTCATATATTCTTCTACATATGCTCTGAGAAATCCATTTGTGCTTCGTCTGCTCATTCTCCCCATTCCTCTGTGTTTGATAGGAAAAAGCTGAGAAAGCTTTGGGTTTTCTGCTGTAATCCCGAGAGCCTCAGAAAGTGACCACTACAATAAATGAATGTAATAAATCTTCTGTTGTAGAAAATAAACAAAGGCCTGCACCCAAAAGAATAGATTTTGCTTTGTAACACTATTGAAAAGTGCTGCAATACTTCAGCAAGTACCCAAAATGCTGTAAGTTTCCAAAACTTTTCTTCATTAGTACTACCAAAACCACCCTTCTGTTATCATTTGCCATATAAAGTCTTTACAGAGGGAAGTTCAGTATTTCTAACAGTGTGGTTTGTTTTGTCAGGCGCTTCATGGAGGAATGCTTGGGGAGGAATTTTTTCAAGCTCTACTGATTTTTTATTTTTATTTTTTTGGCAGCAGACTTTTCACTACTGTTTTGTTTTGTTTTATAATACCTTCCCTCCACTCTCCCTCCCCCAAAATCTGTTTCTAATAATGAGCAAAAATAAATAAATTCCAGCGTTATATTAGTAACTCCCACTGAAGGGCATCAGTAGCCTTATCAAATGATTCTGCCATTACTGCTTAAAATACCAGATCATCAAGTGTTCAAAATAAAGCCACGCAAATGGCTATAGATTAAAAATAAGACATCCCTCAATTCTTTTTGTGATCATTTCAGACACTAAGCTGATGAAACTGAAACTTACTATCTTGTGCTCTCATGGTCATTTATTGTAGATATGGAAAGGTTCTGGTTCTCTGTAGTTCCAACACTTATTTATGGGAATTGCTTCACTTAAATCAAGGGACAGAATTTACCACCTCTAATTAGACTGAAGAATTTTGGAGCAATACACCCTGATGTCACTGGTGCTCTCCAAGCACATAAACTTCTTATTTGGCTTGTACAATATTCTGAGTTAGGGTAGATCTTCACTGAGATACCTCTGCTCAGATTGAAAACTTGAGATATACTTGCTCTCCAGCCATATGCTGTTTACTTAACAGAGCTGATGCATCCAGCAGTTCTGGAGTCTTATTTGGACTCCATTACTGATGAGATTTCAGGCAATAAAAACACCTTAAATTAATTTTGGGTATTACGGATTTTAGCTCTGAAGCCAGGCAACCAAAGAATTCAAGGGAAACTATAAGTCTAGTTTAATCACACAGAAACATCACTGCTGGAAGGCACCTAAATAAGCATCACTGGAAGGAAGGATTCACCAGCGATTTTATAAGTAGCTAGCCTATGTGTTAAAGGTGATGGCTGCTGATGTGACTGCTACGAGCCGCACACAGGTTTACTGAATTGTAACACTTCATTTTAAAATATATCTTAATAATTGGCCTTTATAAACCACTTTAAAATGCCTCCTTGATGTTACAGATATCAAAATATAAAATATGTTTTTTTCAAATAATAGTTGCAAACTGTATAATTGCTAGAAGCATATAAAGATAACATTAGTGATACACATCTGATACAAACTAAGACAAAATGGAATTACAGGCATTTCCATTGCCCCTAAACTAAAAAGAAAGCAAAAACAAAAACAAACAAACAAACAAACAGAAGAAATTAAAAACCAGACCCCAAAAAGGAACACATCATCCACTAGAACTCCCAAGTCCTTCTCTGCAGGGCTGCTCTCAGTGAGTTCTTCACCCAGTCTGTGCTCATGGCTGGGATTGCCCTGGCCCAGGTGCAGCACCTTGCACTTGGACTTGTTGAACCTCATTAGGTTCTTATGGGCCCACTTATCTAGCTTGCCCAGGTCCCTTTTGAAGGTATCCCTTCCTTCTGTTATATTGACTGCACCACTCAGCTTGGCGTCATCTGCAAACTTTCTGAGGGTGCACAAGGGAGTGGTTGAAAGGGGAAAAGACAGAAGTGGTTAGGAAGGAAGCAAGTATTTTAGCAACTTTAGCAATTTCAGCAGCGAGTATGCATGAGCGCCTGAAGGTGAACAAAGGAGAAAGAAGGATGAGCACAGGCAGAGAGCCATGGGGACAGGAGGCTCCTGGGCCCCAGCAGGATGTGGCTCCCTGCCCTCATCCCCAGGCTGGGCTCTGACCAAGATGAGAACAATGAGCAAGCTCAGTTCCTGGGCTGTTACAAGAGAAAATATTTTCTTTCTTTAGAATCTAACTGCTTCAAATCATGTCTGCAAAACATTTTTTTTTCTTAAAACCAACCAAAGAACCATCCTCTCCCAAACTTAAAAAAAAATAATATTATAATTTTCCTTATTCCTGCCCACCAGCCCTGAAGTTTTTCTTGTGGCTGTTAATTGAAAAACTGACAACAGACAGATTGAGAGCTGACACATCTGTGTTCTACTTAACTGGGCACTTCCAATGCAAAATATTAGTAGATGGTTACATTAGAATTGCAGAGGCATAGCATGGTTTATATTGGAAGAGACCTTAAAGATATCTAATTCCACTCTCTCTGCCATGGGCAGGGACACCTCCCACAAGACCAGGTTGCCCAAAGCCCCATCCAACCCAGTCTTGAACATCTTCAGGGATGGGGCATCCACAGCTTCTCCGGACAACCTCTACCAGTGCCTCACCACCCACCAACTGAGGAATTTCTTCCTTATATCTAATTTAAATCTACACTTTTTAAGTTCAAAACCATTAGTACTTGTACTGTCACTGCACTCCCTGACAGAGTCCCTCTCCAGTTTTTCTGCAGGCCTTCTTTAGGTACTGGAAGACCACTATAAGGTCTTCCCAGAGCTTTCTCTTCTTCAGGCTGAACAGCCCCAAATCCCTCAGCACCTCTTCACAGAACAGGTGCTCCAGCCCTTTGATCAGCTCTGTGGCCCTACTCTGGACTCATTCTAATTGGTCCTTCCCCTCCTTGTGCTGGGGGTCCCAAAGCTGAACGCAGCACTCCAGATAGGGTCTCATGAGAGCAGAGGAGAGGAGGAGAATCACGTCCCTCGCCCTGCTGGCCACACTGCTTTTGATGCAGCCCAAGATGCAGTTGGCTTTCTAGGCTGCGAGTGTGCATTGCTAGCTCATGTCTAACTTCTCATCCACCCACTCCCCCAAGTCCTTCTCCTCAGAACTACTCTCAATCCATTCTCCACGCAGTCTGTATTGGTGCTTGGGATTACTCAGGGGCAGGACTTTGCACTTGGCCTTGTTGAACCTCATGAGGTTTTCACAGGCCTACCTCTCAAGCTTGCCCAGGTCCTTCTGGATGGCATCCCTTCTCTCCAGTGTGTCAACCACATTACACAGCTTGGTGTCATCTGCAAACTTGCTGAGGGTGCACTCAACCCCACTGCCCATGTCACTGAAAAAGATGTTAAACAGCACTGGTCCCATTCCTGACCCCTGAGGAACACCGCTTGTGATATTCTGAGTGTGACCATCCAGCCAATTCCTTACCCACTGAGTGGTCCATCTGTCAAAGCCATGCCTCTCCAATTTAGAGACAAGGATGTCATGGGGGACAGTGACAAATGCTTTGCACAAGTCCAGGTGGTGATGTCAGTTGCTCTTACCCTATATATAAATGCTGTAACCACATCATAAAAGGCTACCAGATTTGTCAGGCATGATCTGCCCTTAGTGAAGCCATGTTGGCTGTCACCAATCACCTCCTTATTTCCCATGTGCTTTAGCTTAGTTTCCAGGAGGATCTGCTTCATGATTTTGCCAGGCACAAAGATGAGGCTGACAGATTTATAACTCCCCAGGTCTTCTTTTTTTCCCCTTTTTAAAAACTGGGTTTATGTTTCTCCTCTTCCATTCAGTGGGAACTTCACTGGACTGCCACAACTTCTCAAATATGATGGACAGTGGCTTAGCAACTACATCCACCAGTTCCCTCAGGATCCACAGATGTATCTCATCAGGTCCCATGCACCTTTGGGTTCCTTAGCTGGTCTCAGATCTGATCTTCTCCTACGGTGGGCAGTTTATCCTTCTCCCAGTCCCTGTCTTTGCTTTCTGGGGCTTGGCTATGTGTCTAGATTATAAAACACTGTAAACCAAACATTTATTTTGAAAGGCTGCCCACCTTACTGTCTATGCTGCAGTGCTGTGTTGTGGGCAACTTTGATATTCACCTATGCCTTTAATGAAGCTTAAGTAAAAGAAGGAACTAAAAAGGAGACCTGGGTGAAATAATGCCTGTTTTGAGAGGACTGGTGGTATTTTAATTGGTCTATCACATGCCAAATGTATGTGTGAATGCTTGGCTGCATATCACTGCCATATCCAAGAGCCATCAGAGTTTTACAAGGAAAAGTACAACTAATTTTTCAGGGATGAGAGGCTGGGAAGTGTTTGATATAGATGTAAGGGGGAAATGTGGCTGTTCCTCACCCTTTCAAGGAGCCTACAGCCCCAAGAAGCCAGTATGGTCCCATGAACGTGGGAGGTGATGGACTCCTGTACCTAGCCCCAAGGATCTGTACTGTCACAGCAGTTGGTCCAAAATCTGCAAAGCAACATTTTTAAAAGTAAACTCTGATCAATTCCTCATTGCACTAATGACCACTAGTAATACTGCATGGGATATTTTTTTTTCCCTTTTAAAGAATCACAATGTAGATATGTAAAATTCTACAGGAATCCGAATGTACATTTGTGGCATTTACAACACAAGGAACAGAGATACAGTTGATGGAGAAATGCTGTAGCTGTTTTCTGTTCTAGATGAAACATGGGAAAAGACCCACACTAATAACTCAATGTTAAAATTATTGAGATTTATTTTAAAGGAGGGCTGAGCCACTGACTGCTGTTGGTGTAAGGCAAGAGGACTTTCTCATATATGCCTAGAAATACAACCGCCTCTAGTATAAGAGCTGACAGCCTGCTTGGTGGTATATGGAAAGTACAAGAAAGGCAGTTCTTTCTCCAAAAAGGTTATAAATCAAGTGCCCATTTCTTTCCCCCAAGTATATTTCCCCATTGAGACATGAAAAGGCAGGACTCGGGGCAATACAGATGTAGAGAAAGTGCAAGTTCTTCTGAAAAAAAAACCCACAGAACTTGAAAGAATCCTGTTTTTCAGACTGTAGCCATATCTCCTTGATGGATGTTACTGAGGCTGACTTCTCTAGCTTCATGGAGAAGTCCCATCCTCAGAGAAAATCACTTTTTCCTGGGTTCGACTGAACTGGAAGCAGCACAGATCACAGTGTTTGGTGCCCTACAGGTGCTGGTGCTCCCACTTTGGACCCAGAATAAGAAAGGCGGCAATATAGGAATAGGTGAACATAACTGATATTTAATCAAATTGATTGATTTGATATTTAAAATCAAAATTCCTAAAAGTCAACAGTAATCAGAACTTGTGACTGAAAATGCAGTTTTAGGTGAATGAAAATGTATTTCCTCTCATCTCAATGAGGACTTCACCTAAATGTGTCCAAATTTGCCTCTCCTGGGTGGTGAGACAGAGAACTGAGTTCAGAAGACTGGATTAGAGACTTCAAGGCTTTTCTTCCAATCTATGAGTCCAGTGAATTAATCTCTGAGGTAAATTGATAATTTATGATAAATTATTCTATGAGATCTTTAGACTTCCAAAGAAAATCTGAGTTTGCAGAGATGAGACAGATTTCACACAGTACAGGAAAGCATATTTGATCATAATCTTCTCAAGTAAAGTCATAAGGGAATTTTGTTTTATCTCTATCATACCATCTCCCAAAATATTCTTCTCGTGTCAAATTCTTGTAAATAAAGCAATATGTGTATTTGTGAAGTATTGCTACAGATATATATAGTGTGTAAATGTACAGTTGGTATATTTAATGGTGTACAACATAGCATGATGTGCTGTAGTTATCTATTCTAAACAAATATATGAGCTCTGCAATAATAATCGGTCATTTATATTGTTTGATTATATCCATTTCTATATGAACTTTCCTGATAAGCTGAGCAAGAAGCCAAGAAATTGTTTCTAATATTGTCTCCTATGAGCAGGCCCCTTAATGCAGTGCTCCTGTGCCACTGCTGACAAACATTTGTGATACCATAAATAGATTTCTTCCATTACAGCAGAGAGATGGTCCCATCTGAGTGGCACTATTGGTGGCACTGCAGTATGTTATTGCAGTGCTGACCATTTAGGTTTTTTTTTTCTTTTTTTTTTTTTCATTTGGATTTCACTGTATGTGCCAAATGAAGCTGTTGTCAGGTTGTATGCTTGTCTGCACGTAACTTGGTGATCTAGCATAAATATGCATGCGTTTCGGTCTCTAAGGATTGGGAATCAATATTCATTTTCCCTTTGGGCTGTGATAAATCCGCAGGAATATGATCTGTGGCTGGCTCCCTTCATGTTAGTCATGCCTGGTGTTTCTCGTCTGAGCAGGATGAGCAGGACTTGGCCCCAGGCTACCTAACAGCAGCCCCAGATGCCCCAGGATGAGGGGGGCAAGAAGGGAAGGATGTGAAATCATTAGTCTCCCCTGTTATTCTCCTTCCAGGGACTCTTCTTTTGGCCATTAGGTGGTAATAGTTTTCTCTGTGTGGACAAAAATGTGAGGCTTGGGAAAGCCAGAGTGGCTGTGTGACAGACTGCTTTGCTACTTGGCTGGCACTAGCAGCAGTGCACACAAGGGGTCAGGCTAAGTGTATCAACTTAAAATCTTAACTTCAACATCTAACTAACATTTCCAGAGTTTCTTGGACACTTGCAGGACTTTTCTCTTTCTGTTGAACATCAGTCAGTATTGTTACTGGGCAGACGCCAGAGTCTTGGCTTTAAAGTATGTGAGTTTGAATCACATTACCTTTATTTCAAGTTGTATGTCTCAAGCTCTGATAACAAATATCTTATTCACATATGAGACAGAAATAGCAAGACTGTATAGAACTCCTCAAATTTTATCCATGCAAGTATGTGTCTGTGTGCATACACTGCTGCCAATCTGCTTGGAGCTCAAATCCAAGAAACACATCAAAATTTCAACTCAGTGCCTGAAATAATGACTTCAGTTAATCAGATGATATTAAATAACGCATCCATGACTGAGTGTTGGGAAGGGTGTTTTACAGCTATGAGTGTGACAAGCTGGGGAAAAAGCTGGACAGAAAATGGTGTTGCAAAGTAAGTAGAATAAAGGGATCCAAAAAGTCTGTATAAGAGAATGTTGGCTCTAAGCAGCAAGACTTTAGAAAAGGCTTGAGGTTACTAATACTAAAAATCTCTCTAAAGAACATAACACTAGTGTCTAGACATAAAACACCAGAGGCCAAGGAGAGTGCTTGGAAGAGCTGCCCAGGTGTTGTAGTGCTGTGTCTGACAGAAGGCAAGACAGAGCCTTGCACTCCTGGTAAGCAGAATGAAAAATGCTTGAGAGATAACAAACCTGCTTAGAGGTCTTTGCTTAGAGAACACCACTGAATGGAAAAGCTGCAGCTATTCTGTATTGCCACGTGGAGTATTTCATTTGGTAAGACACGATTTCCTTGCATCTTCTGATTTCTTTTGGGAGAAAATACCTGTTATAATCCTGATGTGGAGAAGACAAATATCTGAAGGAACAATGATGATATCCAGATGCTTTGTGAAGTTTAAACTTATCATAAAAATCTTCTTCTATTTGTAAGTAGTGACCAGGAAAGCTTTTTCAGGTTAGTTCGTTCCTGCCCAAGCCTTATCAGATGTCAGACTCCCTCAAAACCTATCTTTAAAAAAGAAAACAAACAAACCTTTTCCTAAACGAGAATGCCTTACAGAAGCAGCTACACGCCAGCTAACACCAGCGCCTCGGTGAAGTGTTTCACCAGCATCAACAGAGGGCAGGATTCCCATAAAAATCGCCCGGACTCTTAATTTCAATGGGACCCAAGCAATGCACTGTTGTTAACGCTCTGAAATTTCAGGTCTCTGAGAATAAAGCATCTGCTGCTGCTCCCTGGCCTGGGTGTGCAGGAGTTTTTGGGTGGGCATGTCTTTCGTGAGGGAATTTGTGCATCTATTAGCATAAATGGCCATTATCCAGGCTAATTTCCCACACACTGGTGAGGTAATAGGCCTCTGTTTTTTAAACTGGTGGTTGGAAACTGACACCACAAATCCTTTTTAAATGTAGGCTATCGGAAGCACCCAGCCACCTCTTTTCTTTGCCGTCTCTGTGTTCCTTAAGGAAGTGTCGACAAAGCGTTGCTTTTATGAACCTTTGCCTTAGCCAGTGTGTTGCTTGGGTTTAGACCGGTCCTTCTGCTTCATTGGTTATTCGACAGCAGTCAGAGCTCATGGTTTGCTGCTGTAATCCTTATGGTTATCTCTACCTCCCACCACTCCGGATCCCACCATCTGTTTTAGCTCTGGTGCCTAGGGCACTGAAGTTCCCTCTCTCCCTGTTTGGCTCTCTCTCTTTGCTTTGCAGCTTTTCCTTTACTTCTGCAGTCAAGCAGGAGACCAGCCACACCTTCAAAGTTAGCTGATTTCAGAAGCAGGATGGGGCTTGCCAACTTTTCTAGCTGAACACCACAGCAGGGACCTAATGAAGACATGGAAGTGGGGGGCAGGTTTATTTTCCCCTCTCCCCATCCTATCACTTAGGGTAGATGATGAGCAGAGAGGCAGGGACAGCTCGGCCCTGCTGCCTGCATTTTGGAGAAGCTGTAGGAAAACTCTTGGCACAGGTCAGCAGCTGGAAAAGTGAAAGATGCTACCATGCATGTATCGTTGCCTGCACCACCTCCTGGCAAGGCGTCTGCGCTAGGAGGAGGCAGAAGTAACAGAGCCCTTTTTTAATGCTTCTCAGCACAACAGACTGGCAAGCTCTGAAGAGATGTTTTCCAACAAGCTGCTGCTGGGTAGGGGGTACTAAAGCCAGGCGGTAGCTTTCAGTGATTGCTGTTGGCATGGGCGTCTGGCTATGTCCACTGGTAATGTGAAACGGAGGCTGATGCAAGCCATGTGTCACCAAGATGTGACAAGGAGGAGGACTGAGATGAGACTCTAAAAATAACAAAAAGAAACAATCCTGTAAATGCTTTCCTCATGCTTTATTTTTTCTTTGCTCTTTCTGGGTAGCCTAGGTGCTTCATCTCATCTTAGAGTTCATTACTTGATACTCTAAACAAGATTTATTAGCTCAAAAAAAGTGAGAAAAAAAGAAAAAGTTGTGTGCTCAGTGTTACAGGCTGCCCTGTACCCAGGTGGGAAACAACTGTGTCTTGCAGTGGGCTCCCAGCTCCTTATTTGAGTACTGCTGAAACAAATATCCTAGAACATCTGTGGTGGAGGATGTCATACGCTGATTCATTAATATTCACTTGAGAGCCTTTAGAAGGCAGATCCTTAGTCAGTATAGGTCAGTGCGGCTTGCAGGAAATGACATTTTGAAATTTGCCCTCCACTGAGAATAATTAGGTGCTGCATGGGAGTAAGCTCACATGTTTTGCTGCATGGGGTGAAGTCTGCTTGCCTTTTGGCTCTTGGTGGAAGCTAACAGCTGTGGACACCAGACTGCTCTGGCCAGACACCCTCCCTGTGTGCATGGACATGTCTTTGGCTTCTGCAGGTCCTCGGATGCGAAGCTCCCACATATCACCCATGTTTACACCTTGTTGCCTTCTAGCCCTGCAGCAGGCTCAGAGGTTTGTTAACCAACCTGTGAGAGGAAGGACAAACCGTATGCTCCCTGCCATTCCTGTCCCTCCTGTTTTGATAAGGAGGCCCAACATTGGGAAGTTGAATTTTTTTTGCTAGCTGGAAGTGATCCCAAATGAGGAATGAGCCAAAATTTATGACCTAGGGATTTCACAGTGTAGCTGGTGGTCTGGGCAAAGCCAGACTCTCATGAAGCCTACACATTGAAAAGCTTTTCAGGAGACACTTTAGGAGTCTTGGGCTGGCAGGAACAATAGCACTAAAAATCAAGTGCTAATACATTTATTATCCATTATCTAAAGTTTGTTGTGCATGTAAGAAGAAAGAAATAAGCAGTAGCCTCTCAGATATTAATGCATTCATAACTGTTTTTATTTTCATTGTTGTAACAGCTGGTGGTGAATGATGACTTTTTAATGGCGAATAACTTTCCAGAGAAAAGTGGTGTTTTTTCTCAGATGTTTGTTGTCCCTTGGGCTTTGAGTTTACTTGAGGTTTGCTCTTTGTTTTGCCTATTATATCCTGTTCTGGCTTGATTGGCATTTTGCTGAGTCACAGCCTTGTCTTTAATTTCCCGGTCAGTTGGGCGCTGGCGGCAGCCGTGCGGGCACGTGTCCTGCAGTGCTGGGCAGCAGCTCAGCTCCAAACCCTGCTGGGGCACAGCACCAACAAAGGGACGGCTTGTGCTTGGCTGCAGCACTTGGGCTTGGCTGCAGAGAACTCCCATTGCTGGGCTGCAGGGAATAACAACAGAGGAGAAAAGGCCTTGACAGCAAAGGCCCTCCTCCCCTTGCTCCAGAAAGATATTTTATCTGCAAAAATGTTATTTTAAATTAGATGTAACAGAAACCGCAGAGGAAAACACATTGATCTATTGATATACTGTGCTTGTGTCAGGGAAGGAACATCTTTTCTAATATGCCACTACATCTAATCAGAAAAAAAAAAAGGCCTAAATTTCTGTCTTAACTCTAGAGAAACTAAATAAGGCAACTGCTATATCAGCTGTGGTCATTGCCATTCTGTTTGCTGATACATGAGGGGAGGTGCTCTAATGTCACTATTCAGTAACTCTCTCCAACCTCGTGCTGTCAATGACGTTCCTTTAAGTGGAGAAGTCTGTAGGAACATGGTCATTGAAGACTTGCTGACTCAAGTTCTCCATGTCCCAGGGTCAAAAAGTGAGTTGCTAAATTCAATTCTGACTAAGCTATTTGAAGATATCCCCTTCAGGGACACATTTTGAAAGTTCTCTCTGGGAAAAAGATGAGTGACTGTGGCTGTGATTGCTGTGGCAGTGAGCATCACTGCTGGCCCACTGGAAGCAAGTGCATAGGCATGGGGGAAAAAACCTGTCATAGTAAGTCTTGCACAGGAAAATGTCCATTTGTCTGCAAAATTCATAAAAGAATGAACTATGTCTACTGGCAACAGTGTTGTACCAGAGAGAGTAGAGCAATTGGTGTCCTGCCCAGCAGATGTTGTGACAAAAAAATCTCAATTAATTTTCTTCAGACAGGATGTTCTGTAAAGCTATTTTATTCGCGATTGCAGTGGCGGGCATCCTGCAAATAGGAGTGCATTTTAGTAAACAAATCATAACCTTTTATTCCCTATTACCTAACACCTGATCACCTCCCCTGTTTCCTCATTGCTAGAGTACTACCGGTTCACAAGCTACTCAATGCTCTTCTATACCATATATGTACAATTTTTTTCTTCAACCCTTTAATTTCTCCTTTCATATGTTTTGAGAACTTGTGATCTTTGTTTTACTGTTCCCACACTGCTCATCCTGTTTTTCTCAAGCTTCTACCTTATTTTGGAACAGTGAGGCCTTCGACTGTCCGCTTATCTACTTAGCATTTCTCCTTATTATGACTAACACCTTTGAATACAGAAAATTAGTATTCTGCTGCAAAAACACTACTTAGTTTCTCACAATGTGGAATGCCGTGTTCTCCTCTTGCAAGCTTCTGCTGATTTTGACCATGGGTGCACAGTTTTGCATTTTGTAAAGATAAGAGTTAAAACAAAATTCGTGGAAACAGTCAATGAGTAGTATTTGCAATGTGTAAAATGTTACAGATGCTCCCAGCTCAGAGAAAGATTGAGGAGCTGGCTGACCAGCCCCAAACCCACAAGCCAGATCCACAGCTGCAATTTAGAGTCTATTGAGCTCCCTTTGAGGTAAACACAGGGCAGTATTTTTTAATGGTTCTCATTCCTAGGACCCAGCTATCGCTCAGCACAGTGTCTTCACCTTCAGTGGCTGTGTAACTACAGCAGCATCTTCCACCTCAAAAGGAAGTATTTTTTTCCTCAGGGTTTAGGAGGAAAGGGGGAACATAGCACCTGAGCACAGCTGATGCCAGTAGAGGCCTGGAGATGCTCTGAAACAGCAGTCTGCAGATACCCCATCCATCCCAGTCCTCCCAGCAGGGTGTGACTGGGAGAAATGGAAAGCATTTATGGCTGAGACAGCCTGCTGGTAGCAGAGCCTATAGGGTGTCAGTCTGCCTTTATGAAGAAGAGCTGTGTCCCCCAGCCACAGAAAATTATTTCCTGATGCTTCTGGGGAAGGAAAGGATGCTTCATTGCCCCTTCCACTTGTTCCTGCTGTGGACTGACTGAAATCAAACTACGTCTGCTCTGGGTGGTGAATAAAGCAAAGAAGATGGTCTGGCAGATCTCCCCCATGTTGAGCATTGTGGGATGAATGCATTTATTTTATATGTCACAGCTGTAAGGTGATTTCACTCTTCCTTCATATCTGTTGCTAAGTGGATTTTCCGAAGTATACTTTCTACTCTCTAAAATGAAAGTTCAATCATTGTAATTTTCACTTTGTTACTTAAAATGGTACAAAGGTCTTAAAAGATACATGTACAGATGCTACTGTGTTTCTCAGCCTTCAATATTCTATGTACATAGAAATGCTCTCCAGCCTGTCATGAAGCTTAAGACCTTCAATTACCAGCATGGTTTTCTGCTAATTTAAAAAAAAAAAAAAAAAGAAAAAGAAAAAAGGAGAGAGAGAGAGAGAGAGAGAGAGAGAGAGAGAATAGAGCAAGATTATCCTGTTTCAATTGCTAATTCAGTTTTGTAATGTGCAGTCATGCCCGTGATCAAATATATGATGGAATGAAATCACTTTCTTGTTTGACTGTGATGTATTTCCACACAAAGACTTTCCTGACTATAGAATAAATTGTATAGCTTGCCAAAGCAAACTCTGGGCTCTGACTTCTTCTTCAAGACATTTATTATTTAAATACTTTAGTACGTACAAGATCAAGTTTTTCTAATTGACCTGATGTTCAGAAGTAAATTATAATAGCTGATAAGTATTTTTAGACTTTCAACAGCACGATATAGACAAAATTAACTCCTGAGAGCATGCTTTGGTATTTGTGCATGTTCACATTTGACCATATGAGTTTTTATCATTCTGAAACTCTTTTGGCAGATAAAGAAAAGTGATTCTGAATTTGTTACACTCGTTAGGATCAATTTATGACTATCTATAATGTATTTTGCTTTATAATATAGTATCTGAGCTGAACGTTTACCTAGAAGCAAATATTTACCCCATTTTGTTATTATCTGTAAATGGAGTGTTTCTTCAGGCTATATTCCAAAACCATCTGCAAATGATAATATGTTGTCAGGGTTGGAACTGTTTGGCTGTAGCATGTGTTTTGCAGATACAGATGTTTGCAATGCTTTTCTCCTCTCTGAAAAAAATATATATATATATATTATTCCTATAATAAGAAACAGGTAGGAAAAAAACTTACTTTCTTCTATACTTTCATCTAGGGCTTCAGACAACTGTGACCACAGAAAATTATGTGCACCTGAGCCAAGCTTTCATTTTTTTTTCCTCAGCTGAAAAGAATATTGTGTTACTATGTTAGGCAATATGTGGTGTTTTTTTTGTCCTTTTTTTATTTCATTTTATTATTTTCAAGACATCACACAGCTATGTGCAAATCTTGAAAAACAACAACAAAAACAATAACAACAGAAACAATATATCAAAAAGGGAATGGTATGAATAGCATTATAATACAGTGACTAAAGTCCTTTGCCATCTTCTTTATTATCACATTTCTTAGCAAGAACAAGCTTAGATTCACAAGGTTTGCTAGAAGCTTGGCTAGAATGCCAGAATGTCTTTTATGATCTGCTCCATTTGCATGGTTCCTTATAGTTGACAAGTTACTGTAGAACCTTATGACATTTATTGTTATCTTTATAGATCTGTGCAGAACCACTTCGCTGCTCCTTCCAAGAAATGTAATATCTCCTTTAAAGGGGTTTATTTGAACTGCTATGGCCAGTTAGTGACTGTCACTCTCAAGATGTGTATGCAGATTAGCTTGATCACTTAAAAATGTGTAAATAGAACTTACGTTTAACCTGAAGTCCTTCTTACTCTATCTGCTCTTTACATCCAGTGTACTGGACTAGTATTGGCTTAATACAAACTGTATTTAGTTCAGGACAAATGTGTCAGATATAACTAGCCTGAGATACCAAAAGATGACATTATATAGGCTAGTGTTTTTCCTGTTATCTCAGCATGCTGTGAGTAGGAACCTCCCCAAGGTGGGTAACTGCAAAGCCCTTGTGGATTGTGGTTCCAGGAGAGCCAGCACTGCAGCTGGGTAGTGCTCATTATCCAAAGGATTGCAACTTCTGCAGCACAGCACTAATGGGGAAAATAATGACAACTAGGAAGAAGCAACTTTCAGGAACAAAGAGGAGCTAGATGGCTTGAAAAGTGTAAAATCCATCTATTACAAGCCCAAAAGAGGAAAATGAAAATAAACATTCACTTTTTTTTGGCTAATCTATAAATATTTCAGGCCAAGAAAAACATGAAGGGAGAGAAGGGGTTTTTTTGTTTGCTTTTTTTTTTTAATGTAAATTTGTTGTTTCAAATGTAAAATTATTATTTTGAAATTGACTTTTTGGGATGTTTTAATTCATTGACTTTAAAACCAGCTACACTAAGCATAATAATATAGTAGTAATATAGTAATAGTTATAGTATAGTAGTATATAATATATACTATATAATAGTAGCATACAATATATACTATATAATAGTACAGTAGTAATATAGTAATAGTTATGTCTGTACATACACGGCATTCTGCAAGAGTTAAAAGGTCTTCTAAGTATTGGTAAATACAAGAACAATAATTAGCATGGTATAGCAGAATTATTGATAGAAGCACTAAAAAGTTTCTTTATAATCTCTTGCTGAGAAGTCGCTGTGTGCCCTGAATGATGAAAGCTTAAAACATTCCCAAAACTCATGGCTGTTTAAATTTAAGGTTTTAGTGTAACTGCAACTTTTATCTTTCTTCACAATGTGGTTCAGTTATTGTTTAGAATCCTGCAAAGCTCTTTAATGGTGGAGGAATGTATAGCTCTTGGATAATGCTTTTTTCCAGTAATTTTCAAAACAAAGAAAGTCGCTATAATGAAATTGGTCTCTTTTCTTTGGACTTATGTTGTGTAATGAATTTCATGAGTTAAACTGTGCTTAAGAAATGATTTGATAATACGAAGTACACCGTTCTTCATGTGAACATATGGGGGAGTAAGTAGAAAGCCTACCCTACTTTCTCTTTAGTTGTTCTACGATCCTTTCTTATGACCTGTCATATATTTTTAGTTATTTGTATTGAGCTTTTCATCATGGTCCTATACAAAGTGCAGAGGATGAATTTACTGCCAAAGTCACCTGCAGAAATATTACAGTCTGTGTGGAACATGCATATTTGTGCATCTCTGGTGGACGATTCTGCTCTGCTTTTGCCCCTCTGATGAACTGAGGCCAGGTAGATCTGGGCAGTATCTGCTCCGTGTTTCTCAGCCTGGCCATGAGATACCCTACAGCTGCAAACTGCTGGTCTAGTAAGTGTCACCAGAGCCTTGTGTTTTCCTCTTGTTTGGTGATAGCTGGGTGCTGGTCATCCTAAGCAGCCCTGTTGAGCTCTGAAGAGAGAGGTGATGTTCTGCTCTGCAGATGTGTAAGGTTTATACCAATGCATCGCAACAGAGTGGGGAAAATGAAATGAGTTTTGAGGTGAGTAGATGAATGAATTCACTCCAGCAATCCAAGTTTAAACCTTGTTTTGACCACAGTCATGGTTTGGGCTCATTAGCCAGATGAAATAGAGTGAAACAACTTAGAGTATGAAATATTTGCCACAAACTGCGTGTGAGAACAAAGATCATTTGCAGAAATTCGCCATGCATTACCTCTGAATAACATGTATTTTAAATGAGTCCTACAATTTTTGCTGACAGTATGAAAGAAAGGTGTTATCTGTGAGCAACTTAGCTGTATGATTTAGGTATTTCCAGCCTGAAGGTGTTCACTGATATGTTTTTCTCCTTTCTGTTTTTCCAAAATTATAAAACTTTGGTGACAGTTGTCAAAAAAATATATATTCCCATAAAACATGGATTCCTATTTCTCAAGTTTTCTGTGTTTCTCAACTTTATATTCATTTTTTCATTATCTTCCTTGCTCTCAACACATCACCCATGCTGCACAGAAGCATTGTGTCTGGTTTTGCAGAGATATGGGTGCTTTTTTTTTTCGGCCTCCACACCCTTACCAGACACGTGCAAGCCTGTGCCTGAAAATGACAATAATAAGGGTATAAGGGTATGAGACTCTTTTTCCATTGATACAGGTGCTGAATTAGGCAACATATGAATGAATAGGTCAATGATTCAGGGAGGAATCTTATGAGGAACCAGTGCTCTTCCCTGATAGCAATCAGATGGCTAACTTGTGTTATATTTCATTCTCCAGTTAAATCTGCTCTGATGCTGTAATTCTGCCTTAATGTCAGCTACCTAATGCTTTATTCATTTTGATTTTTTATTTATTTATTTTTTCTGACTTCAGTGCAAATGGCCAGCTATTACTGGGAAAAAGTAGAAAATCTTTCTATTGCCTCACACATTTCATTAACCTTCCCCCTGCTGTCTGACACTCCTGCCTCCAAAAATTTTCTTTCCGAAGCTTTGTTTCCACACCGGCCATTTTTTTTCTTTCTGAAGACAGACATATTAAAAATACAACACTCTCAAAGTGTGTGTGCTCAAGCATATCCAGCCAACAGATGCAAGGCACCATGGCCCCACAGCATGATACAGTCTGGGAGATCATTAAGATGTAGTAGCCAAGACTAAGGCTAGCAATTGCCTGCAGTTGTAGTCTTGGGTATGAGTACCAGAAATTACTTCTATAGCTGATCCTAAGCATAAAAACTTTGCAGAGGGTCAGGTTTCAGGAAAACTGTCCTCTCTCTTTTCCTCCCCATCTCCTTTGCTTTTTCTTTATTCATGAGAAAGGCAAAACTTAAGCACGGAGATAAAGGGAGGAAAAGTGGGCCAGTTGCTACAATGCCCTCTGAGGTGAAGACCTAATGATATGGTTTCTGAGTGTCTAACTGTCATCATTATAAACCCGCTGTTGAAGGCAGAGCATGTGGAGGGAAATAAGTAGGTGATTGATTTGCATGGAGAAGGTTAATATGGGTCACTGCACTTGACAGGACAAAAACACAGTAACTTGAGACCTGTGAAAGCACCAACAGAAACAATAACTGAGCAAGGCAAACTTGTCAGTGAAAACATCTGTTCCTGTGGACTGTGGAAAACCTGTGTGTTGCTGCTCTGCATTTTGCCCATCATGGAGGAGTGCGTGAGTGCTGATTGTCCTAAGTACGGCGTGAGGTTCCTCCTGGAGAGAAGGCGTGCAAAACAGGACAGGTATCAGGCCCAGGACAAGGGCATCAGTTCTGTGGTGACGTGGAGATGAAAGAGTTTATAGGGAACAAGACTGATGAGGGCTCCAGTGGAGGGACTTTTTCCTTCAGAAAGCTATGAGAATAAAGCAGCTCTGGAAAACACATATGCTCTTGCAACAAAAGTGCTGCTGAAAGGCATGGGGATTTGGATCAAGCCATTGTGTTTACAGGTAAAGAAAGAGCATTCCTTTTCCCCTAGAGCATCTGTCCAGAGTCCTGGGTAAACTGAAGGCTTGGCCTCATGGGTGTGCATGGCTGCATGCCCTATCTCCTGTGGTTTTGCTCTCCTCTCACTGTGAAGACCCATTTCAGTCAGGACAGGCTAGAGAAAGGGATCTCCGTGCTGGGGGAAACTCTTGGCACCACCACGGTCCCACCCAAAATTTACTGCTCATTCCTGTGCAAGCAAAGTTTTAAAATTGAATATGAATAGACACATAAAAACTCTTTTTTTGAGATGTTTCTGAGGCAACAGTTAGCACATGCTTCCTCCCAAAAGTATCCTGGAGATGGGCAGCGCTCATCCTCTGCTGGCTGTCCTTTCTCAGCAGCCTCCAAGAGCCATTTCTGGTTGCCCTCTGTCCGGGTGTTAATACTTCTTCATTTTACTTCTCACTACCACCTGCCAAGGAGCAATTCCCAGCATTACAACTGCAGAGAAACTTTTGCTGGGGCTAGATATAGATGTCAGGGTGTGGTGGTCTTTTAGTGAGGTAGACTATTTAGGCAAACAGCAATGACATATTAGCCTCCAACACCAGACAGAGGGTGACTTTATCCATTTGTACATAACTCTTCTTGGCTGCCATTAATGAAAGAGATGCAAATTTTACTTTCACAGCTGTCACTGAGCATGAGACATCAGTGCTGCTGTGCCACAGGGTAAGGCATCACAAGCCTGTCTCCTGGGAACTACTGAATCATAACACAGGGGCACAAAATCTGAAATTGTAAGTAGCTTGGTTTCCCTGAATGGTTCTCTACCGTTTTTTGTCCACTGCTATCTCTTTCCTCAGAAAAGCAAGCTGGACCATTGCTCGATGTAGCTAAATAAATATGTAAAAAAGAGATGCTGATCCAAAATATCCACACTTACTCCCTAGCTGTTTTGCCCTTCACCTTAATATGATCCAAATTCACAGTGCTGTGTTGATCAAACTATGTCTAGAGCAGGGAAGATCTTTCATTTTGGTTAAACAAGCCTTACAAAAGCTTGCTGCTTACTGTGTTGTCTTTCTCTGAGCAGTTTATCTTACTCTGCTGCTCAGTTTTGCAATCCTGCTCTAACCAGTCCCCAAAACTTTTACCTCCAGCATGAAGAACAAAGCCCCCAGATCCCTCTGTGTGTTAACATCCCACCATTTGGAGCCCCTGCAATATTTGACCCACTTGGGGCTACAGTAATTCTATGGGGCCTTAGGACTGGGCAAGAAAAGCCAATAGTGAAAGCTTACATGCATGACTGAGGGGCTTTTGGTTTATGGAAAGTGAGTTACGATGTGACTGTGGTATATGAATATTTGGCTTCTTGACTAACAAAATGCTTTCTGTCCCCCAGTAATTCACTGTAACCTGCTCACAAGTATTAAGCATGAAGATTAAGGTGTGCAGTGATCCAGGGAGGTATTGGGGGGGGTGTCAGGTACAGGAAGCTGGAGACACTCTCTGGTGTGTTTCTGAACACATGGACTGTTTTTTTTTTTCTTTTTTTTTCTTTTTTTTTTGTCACTGTACAAGCTGAGTTTTACAGGATTTCTTTCCCCAGTTGAGTGTCCAAGCCAGTGGGAAGCACAGGGACCGTCCTTGCTGGGGAGTTGATGGCACCTCACAGTTCCCTGGTGCTTCTTCTGGTCTTGGTTCAATTGTCTGCAGTGTGAATTTTAATTCTACTTTTCTGGCATTCATGGTGTGGGTAATACATGCACTCACAGCCTGTATACAACAAAGGTGGTGTGAAACCAATTTACCAGCACTTGTAAAGACATCAAGGTCAGTGGGCTTATTAAAAAAAAAAAGAGACCCCAAACTCTCAGGTGTATCTGCAGTGAGCCTGATGATACCTGTGGTAAGATTCACCCATCTTACCCCAAGCCAGCTTTTGCCTTCCTTCTTCAATATACATCTTTTGTAAGGGAATTATGACTGTAACGCCACTCAAGCACTTTCAGTATGCCTATCCTATCCTAAAAGAAATCTTTTGTTCTTTAAGTTTCACCCTAACACTCTTCTTCCACATAATTACTTTTTCTGTCTTTGGGTATATTTTCCCCAGGGCAATATATTGTTGTGTTTGTTTCTTTCTTCAAGTAGCTGGGTTATTTGTGCTTCTGTTTTTAATTGCAGAAGTCAATACAGCAGGCCAAATTCAGATGTGGTGGAGTTGTATTGAGTTAAATGCATTTATTTATGTGCAGCATTGCCACATTTTAATATTGCTTTTCAGTATTAAATATTAATGCATGTACCTAGCACATTGATTTAAAGGGCACTGCAGCAGTTAAATGCTCATCTATGAGACTAAAACCATTACTGGCCACGCTGGGTGACATTGCAGAAGCATTGCTGCTCTCACCAGAAGCCCTGGCAATTGCAACACAGTTTGTCAGACACCAGGACAAAATAAATAAATAAATAACAGATAAATAAAAATGCAGCAAATAGCGCTGTGAATTAATGAATCTTCCCTCACTCGCTGGCTCATGTTTTGTATGTGTGACTGCTGGTAGCCATGGGGAAAGAAATCAAAACCACAAGCCACATATGGACAGAAATGTGTATTTTCATACATATAATGTAGTTCTTCAATATAACTTTATTACTTTTGTAGTACTACTCAGTGCCTCTACCTGGTTTTATAATATACAGGAAAAGACTTTTATAGATAGATGTTTATGTTTTGTACAAACCCGTGTGTTCCTGGTAGGCCTTTTTCACCTCTCCGGATTTTGTAGAGGGCTGTGTGTGAGCTGCTGGATCCAATCCCTTTGGTCTCTGCAACTCGGCTGGGTGCTCACCAAGCCCTGCTTTCCAAGGCCTGCTCTTGAGGGCTTTGAGGTCTGGGTGGCAGACCCCAGCAGCTAAGGTTTGTGTTGCCTGAAAGGGAATAAAGCGTTAATCCCTCTGGGAAATGCTGCAGCGGTGTCGGCAGCTCTCGGCACAGCCAGCATAGGGGTGCCCTCCCATCCGCCCTGTGTGACGTCCCCGTCCCTGGTGCCAGCTCCTGCCTCCTCAGACAATCACTTTGGCAGACAGCAGTATTGCTAGCAAATTGCCTTTGTCATTAATTATTTCTGAGATGCTCAGCAACTTCCTGATGCCGGCACTTGTGTTAGTAATATCCATGTTGTAGTTGGCACTAGAAATTAATATTATTGTGGGTTTGTTTGCGTTCATCCTGAAATGTCTGGGTGCAGAGCTTAGTCCAGTGCTCACTATTGACACAGTGATCCTAGGGGTCATCGGACTGAGGCCGTAAGCTACCAGTACAGTTAAATCTGGCGGTATATTTTCCTATTTCCATGCCTAACAAGCTTGTGGGATAAACGGTTAGTTTAAAACAGTCCACTAACAGCATTGTCAAAACATCACTTTGCACTTTACCAATATCTGTTCTGCAAGAAAAAAGGCATGACTGTATTTGTTGGCTAAAGCACTATTTTTTTTTTCCCTACTGGGTTTCCCAAGATGTAGGGCTTCGTTCTATAGTGCAGCTGTATGGGAGTGAACTGCCTGTGCCATAACATCCACAGTACCCAAATCAGGCTCTCACAGGTGTCAACAGCTGGGTGCTGGGCCATTAAACCCGTATCTGATGGCTCCTAGTGGGCAACAGTGGGAAAGGATATGTTTGCTGCTCAAAAAGCCATGTGGTAAGCTGGCATGCAAACTCTCTGGAGCTTCTCTCCAGTAATTTCCATGCCAAGGTTTTGTATGTGAGGTATATTTGTGCTGTTGAGGGGATATGAAGATGTGAAATAGTTGTAAGTTGTGGGAGATGGTAGGAAACAGGATTTCTTTCTCCATGATACATGCTTAGTTTTCATGTTGGGCTTTTCTTTTCTGTATTGCCGTATTTTGTCCATGTCCAGTTTCCAAGGATCAAGAGTATATTTATAGTGTATCATGTGGTGAATTTAAAAAAAAAAAAAAAAAAAAAAGGGAAAACTTCCTTTCAGAGATGCACTAATTTATACCAGATGGGTAGATTTACAGGAAGGCAGGAGGTTTGCTATGCATAGAATATGGGACTGTCACAGCTTGTGCTCTATCAGAAAGGAACTGGTCTACAGATGACATGCTAGATTCTGTAGTTAAATAACAGAGAGTGTTTTCAAAGTTTTGTGTGGATGGCTGAACAATTAAACCAATTCTGTTGCTGTCTGAAAAGCTGCCAAGGGGACCACAGCATCTTTTACTGGCCAAATCACTTGGGGTTCTGTAATGGCAGAATTTGCTGTTTCTCTTTTCCATTATATGCCTGCATATTGTAGCATAGCTAATCATATGACATTTGTCTGCAGTTCCTGCAGAAGGATGTATGCAGCAAAGGTTTTGAAGCCAGTGAAGATAAATTGGATTTTTTTTTGTACATATGAATGGGAAAAGCTTGGCAACCAGCCTGTGCTGAATGCTGGGCATGCATCTGCCTTGTTGCACCCATGTGCTTTCATGTGTGTGTTCGGATACATGCACTATCCACATGTACATGTACTTCTCCATGGCTATAGGGTACTGTTCCCTTTACACTACCAGTATAGCATCAACACATTGCCTAATTCATCAGAGCAGGATGTAGACTTCATTATTTTGGGGAGTATGTTTTCTGAACAGGAGCACATAAAAGGAAGCAAACACTAGGTAGGGCTTTGCTCTTTTTAGCATTACTTTTGTTTCAGCATTTTTTAGAATGGCAATAACAGCTCTGCTTGCTATTAGTGGCTTCGCTGGAGGGGCTCTGAGCTCTTTTAAATCAATTACTTTTATAAACAATGCATCAGTTACAATACTTGCATTTCACTACAGGGCATAAAACAGCTCGGAGAGGTCAGGCTCTTGCCTGCAGTCTTGGATCAATGCAGTGACCCAGCGTTGAACCATGCTGAAGATTTCTGACCTTTAGGCCATTTTTTTCAGCCATTAAACCTCTTAGTCACCATAAAATGGGACTTAGCAAATGCTACCAGTTGGGAAACACAGGCGTTTTGAAAAGAAAGGAAAGGAATCCTGGAGTAAAAAGATATCCTTCAGACACTTGCAAGTTCAGACTGTTGTTTCATGACCAATTTTCTACATCAGTGTGAACAAGCACTGGTGGTGACATTTTCAAAAGCATCTGCATCTCCATTTTAAAAAGAGCTGACTTCTGATGAGACAAAGGCCTGTTTATGAAGGATGTAAATCTTGGGAAGTAAATTTGGTGTCTAATGGTGCAGCTTGGTACATCACATTCCCTTGCATGTGGCATTTCAACACCTCAGCTCCTCTGGTTGCAGAAGAGGAATAAGTGATAGCACAGGGCTGTGAGTGTCATCAGACGCTGTGTTGACAGCGACTGAGTATGCATGTTAGGCGGGAAAGAGAATATCATGTGGGTTTTGGTTTTTTTTGGTGACAAATAGCTGACTGTTCTTCATTTCATAACTTAGTAACTTACCAAAAATTTCTATCCAGTCGTCTAACAGATGACACAAGGTGAGCTGGTACAGTACGAGCACAGCAGTTTACAGCACACCAGCCAAACAAGCAGAAGATTCACCAGAATACTGGTCTTATTCTAAAAAACAACACTCTCAAATGTGCCCCCAGTGGCAATTGTGTGACTTCGTTTCCCATGTTCAACCATTTAGCAGGCAGTAGTTACTGAAGAAGCCCCTGCTTCACTTCAGAGGCATAAAGATTTGAAACTGTTTTCTGTCAAGAGTTTCCTCCTATACCTAGGTCTGCCCCCCAGGTCTATAAGCATAACTAGACCAGGGAAAGACAGTGACTATTCTCTGTGATGCACTTTAGCCGTTCCTGAAGCACCCCCAAAAAACAGAGCCACTCTGCCGTCCTTCGCTGCCCCTGCATTGCACAGAACAACTCCTTCAAGGCATAACAATTCTTCAGTGATCAGCATACAATGCAAAGTGATTTGTAAAATACTGTATTTCTACAGTATGTGCATGACCCAGGCTTTCTGATGTCCGCTGGCACCTATACTCCCAGTATAGGATTTCACATGCATTTAGAACGGAAGAGTCCTACATGCACATGAGGACACAGGAGCTCTCTGCTCAACTCCCAGCTGCCCCAGAAAATCAGTTTTCTGGATGACCTGGGGAAAGTCATGTATGCTCAGAAAACTTCTGTGAGCCTGAGTCCCGAAATCCATGCTTCCATGCACTGATGTGTGCTTGAGATCAGAAAAACATGGGCCTTAACCTCATATACTTTCTCTTTTCCAAGACAGAAAATCCATTCTTTTGCATCACTTTCCTTATCTTGTAGAAAAGCAGTGCAAAGATAATGATACCCATCATAGTGAGATATGCAAAGAGCAGTGCAGCCACCTTGGCTGAGGTCATATCTGCACTGAACCCACAAGCCACTTGCTGTGGATGGGAATGGGGAGCTCAGCTGCCCACAGCCTTAACCCAGTGCCTCCTGGACAACGTTGCCAGGAGAGGGAGTCGTAGCCCACAAGCCCTTTCTACCCCACTAGACAGATGTCCTTAATCTATGCTGTGTCTCAACATGCAAATTTTGTGATTCTGTCCCCATTTGTCACCAGTTCTGGTGCCTCACTTGCCAGGTGCTGTCCCGGTCTCCCCGAGGAGCCCACCGTCTTTTGCTGAACTTCACTCAGTGTCATTCCTAGGAGGATCTGTCTCACTGGGCTGCCTCTTCCCTACGGCAGTTTTGGAGCATCACAGCTGGTGAGTATGATGTGCACAGCAGAGCTTGTGGCTGTTCGTCTTTCAGAGGTTTGCACTGTGAGTTTGGCTGTTTCCCCATCAGATACTTCAGAGAAAAAGTAGTCTTTGGATCTCCCTCATTTCCATGTCCTTTATTAGCTGTCTGAGTCTCTGTGGATTGATAAAATGACAGTGACTGGTTTCAAGGGCCACAGGGCAAATTCAGCTCCTGCGTCCTGCCTTGGCATCAGTTGCTCTGGTGGCAGGAAAGCCAGACAGCTTCCTTGAAGAGTTAAGCTTTTAGCAGTGATGTAAGGCATGCTGCAGTGTCTCACTGTAAATAATTCACAAAATGTCAGTTGATGTCAAGAAATTGAAACCTTCTGAACACAGCTGAGATGATCAGTCATGTGTTTGCTTCCGAAGCAAGGCTGGAGTCATACGGGAACAGCACAAGGTGCATTAAATGTGTAGACCTTATAAACTGCTCAGTCTCAGATATAAATGTGAAGAACACTGCTCTCCTCCTTCCTTTTACCTTCAAGTAAATCCTTTGGCAGAGCTTCCTGCTTTGGTATCACACACTATTGTGCAAAGTCCTGGGGCTGTAAAAATCTCACAGAGCAGAAAGAAGCATCAAAGGGTGTAAAACCACATAGCAGTGACTGTTTAAACCCTCCGCCTGGCTTCCAGAGCGATGCTGCCAGGCATCATCCTCCCTCCTCCTCCTTTCACCCATGTGGAGATGTGGAGAATGGCTTTTTTTTTAACCCAGCAGAAGAAATCAGCTCCCTGCTCTCCAGGCTGTGCTCTCTCTCTCGGGTGCCACATAGGTGGATGCTCCAGCTGAGTTGGGGTTGTGGTAGCAAGAGGCACAGCATTGCATTTCCCATAGCCAGGGCTCAGTTGCTGAAAAGCATGGCAAGAGTCTCTGCAATCAGCATAAATGCAGAACTGTTCTGTTTTGCAGTGTTGCCACTTAGGCTTCCAGCATGTTTTACCAACCATGTCCACACCAACTACCAATTCCTAAGCTTCATCTTCGCAGTGCTTCTCTGCCCCTGAGAAATGTCAGCCTGCAAATGGCTGGTGCTGCAGAGACTTAGGGCTGTGCAGCAGATTTCATTCTGCCACTTGATTCCAAAGTAAATATACATTGAAAAATGTATATATTATTTTCTCCCTTTCATTATCATGAGACAGAGGCAACCACATGAAGTAAGAACCATAATTTAAGGGGATTTTGAAATACTAGAGGAAGAAGGAATACTTCCAATGAAGCCTCAGCAATCTTAATGCAGAAGTGGGTTTTTGCAAGATCTTTAAGTCTGCCACCTGGCCTGATTCATTATTTATGCACTTAATTACTGGGAATTCTTCAAGAGGCTTTCCTATCACCAGAACTGGGTGTATTGCCCAGAAGTGCAGAACTTGAACCCACTCTGGGGCCAAGCTTTATCTCCACTTCTGGAGCCTGCTCCATGCCAGCAGCCATGAGACCAGCCCAAGACCATGCCAGTGCTGTCTCTGGTCCTCCAGTGGTTGCATTCACTAACAAATGGGGGCACGGCCATCACCCTCCTCCCCTTGAAGGACCAGCATGTAGGTAGAGGAGCGGAAGGCCTATTCCCACCTTGTCCCTAGTACCATGAATGGTATGGATGCTGCATTCAGTGTCGCTTTGTGCTGGGAAAATAGGACAATTCTCTTTTCTGAAAAACAGAAAATACCTTTGACAAGAGCATCCTCTATCTAGGTTTTGCCATTAGCCCTCCTGCAGCTTGGAGAAGCTGCTTTTCCGTGTCCTAGTGGGATGGAGATGGTGCAGCAAGGACCCTCAGTGGTGGAGGCAGCCCCACAGCCTTGCCTAGGGGCTCAGGGGTGAATGCAGAGCAACTGAGGCAGAAACAAAATTCGTTTTGGTATGTTCCTAATGTGACTTGAAAGGTGTTACTTCTTGGGAGGAGCTGATTCCCAGGGCTCCCTGGAAGACATGTAGCACCTTTGTGCTGAGAGAGGGAGAGGATGGAGGCACTGGCATCCTCTGGAGAAGTCAAGAGGCCAATGAGGGTGTCCAGAGCTTTGAGCATCACTGCACTGCTCCAGGCAGGGAGAGGGAACCATGCCTTCCCCATGTGCTCTCACAGATGTGTAAGAAAGCATCAGCTGGTGTGAGAGTCTGTGCGCTACATCTGCAGCAGTAGCTGCAGGGCTAATGGAGTGTTTGCACCACAAGATGTTGCTCAACAACATCCAGCATTATTTGTGATTCTTTTGTAGGGTCCCATGCCACAGTAATCAGTGGGTATCAAGCAAAATTGCAAATTCAGGGGAAGGAAGAAGAATATGCATAGAAGTATATAGGTGAGAATGATGGAGCTGGCAGTAATTGCAGTGGAGTTTCTGAGAAACTAAACTTTATGGAATTAAATTCTTACTCCAATTAAACATCTGTTAGGAACTGCCAGAGTCAAAGCTGATTTCAGAAGAAAAATCGAAGTGGTAAAGTCACATATGGATTTTACAGTAAAGAAAAAGTTGGAAAAACAGCTTTTCATTGTATCTTTTGTTTCTAGTTATCAGAAAGGCACCAAACTCCTAAAAGCCACAGTCAGTGCAAAATCAGTCACATTTCTGTATCTCTATGATACGTAATTGCCCATCTGGAAGAGAAATTACCTGCCATGTAGGACTGTCAAGGCAGCTGAATAAAAAGTAGACTTATAATTATTGTGTATGGTTTTCTTGCAAATGACCTTTTAGTTTCACTAGAAATTTGAGCTCATTATGATTAAAATGGAAAATGGTATAGGGTTTGTATGTTTGGTTTAATAGAACAAAGTAATGGGTGTAAGACAATACTTTTCATGGACTCACATTGGGGAAGGTTTCCTCAGTGCTTCAAAAATGCAGCAGAAAATTTGCTCTAAAACACTGAATTTGACACCTTGCTATTTTCTTGCATTAACAGCATAATAATCTTCCATTTACAAAGGACTGTGAGAGAAAAGCAGAATCTAGGTCATGTTGATCTTCTACTTAGAGGTTTGGGAGGCCAAATTTATTTTGTGATTTGACGTTTGCTTCTAAAAGTATTTGCTCTAATTTACTCTTATCTCAAGCTCTACCTGTTAGTTTTCACATAAAATAGTAGGTGATTTGTAGTCTCCAGGCATGGTGGGAAAATTATTAAATCCATTACACATTGTGTCCCCTTTTCCAGTTGCTAGATGTGTATTTGCCAATAAACATCGGTCATAAGCTGGAAGAAACAACAGTGCAGTGCCTTACAGTCTGTTTCACACCTGGGCAGGTAGGGAAAGGCACCGGAGACCACCCTGCCACTGCACATGTGGGCTTAGCACTGGGCAATTAGCAGCTTGATGTCTAATCTATACAAAAGCATGTGCTTTTTAATCATAGAATCAGAGAATTATAGAATAGTTTGGGTTAGAAGAGACCCTGAAGATTATCTAATTCCACCCCCCCTGCCATGGGCAGGGAAACTTCCCACTAGACCAGGTCCTTCCCCTTTGCACTTTCCTAACCCTTCTGTTTTTCCTCTGCCCAGACCAGGTCCTTTCCTCTTCCTTAGGCACCACCATCTCAGTTTTGCCCTATAGCTCTGACTCCACTAGTCACCCTTCCTTTGCTGTCCTGGTGCAGCTTGTCATATTTGCCCTCATCTGAAATACCTCTTGCTTTTTCCTTGCTATGGTTCTGCTGGGGACTATTCTGTCCTATTTCATCCCCTCACTCCACTTGTGCACAGATTTCACCCTGTTATGGCTGGAGTAAGCTGTGGCTAAAGGATGCTTAGTTATTCTTTAAAAGCACTGCAAATTTACCTGAAGGAGTTGAATCCTGGGGTGTATTGAATAATGGCAGTGTGTGGTGCATGGATGTGTATATTCTAGACAACAATACATGCAGGAAGCAGTGGAAAATTTTTGTGAATAAATGGGAATGACCAGTGCTCGTGGAGTGTGTATTCTTTCTTGTGGTTTTCTCTGAATGTTTCATTTTTTCCATTTGTATTCTGTCCATTTGTTCTAACCTAATTCCGTGCATTAGGCTCATTAGCAGCAGCGTTGACAATAATAAACATTGACCTTCAAGCTAATTTTTTCTCCCAGCCTTTCGTACACTTCTGCCTCTCACTTCTTGATGCCCATCTGCCCCATAACATGTTGGATAATCTGCTTGGTTACCAAGCAGAATTTGGCATTGTTGTTGCCAAATCTGACATAGATGGTCAAAGATAATGTCATAGGAGCTGCAAAGAGTGTTGATGGTGCACGAGAATGTTATGGGTGTCCTAAAAGCAGGCAGCTAGCATAGCAGCCAGGCAGTAAAACACTCAAATATAATCAATTGAAAAACTTGGCAGGTCTGTGGTGATGAAAAAGGTTATAAATAAATGTCAGACGGTTATTATCACACACACGCACAGTTTTATAGATAGCCATAGGACTGATAATCCACAAATGAATGCAGAGGATGTCTAAAACCTTTTCTATCATTGGTAACTCAAAATTAGCCTTGGGACTGAGAATTCTTGGCTGTTTTCTGTACATTTACGTATGGCCTCCACTCCTGGGGCTTGATCCAAGTGCTAAGGCTGTATCAATACTAAGTAACAAAAAAAGAGTCTAGAAGAAAGAGTTTGCATTTGCTTGCTTGGATCCACATATCCTTCCACTTGAGCATCTGACAGATTATGACTATCTATCTGTTTTTTTACCGGCTTGATATGCCAATACTAGGGACAGCGATCCTCTATTACTTTTTCCAGTAAGTGTCACTGTTTTGAATCCATTTCAGTATAGATTGTAGCTGGCTGACCTTTGAAGACTTGTTCTTTCAGTTAAACACAGAATTTTGAGTTCACAATCAATTTCTGAATGTGGCAGTGTTGCTTATGCACAGCACAAAACATGGACTAAAGATGTAGAAAATACAAAACCATGCCAGAAACTTTTTACAATGCAAAGAGTATCTGTAATAAAAGATTTCTAATATAGCTTCACATATAACTAATACCCTTCCAGAAACAGGGGGATTTGGAAAGACTGCAGTACCTAGGCTAATGAAAATCTAACAGGAAGCTCATGTTCATAGGAAAAACAAAACAAAACAAAACAAAACAAACAAGCAAGCAAACAAACAAACAAAAAGAAACCCACCTCCTTTGTGACCAGATCACCAATCACTAATTGTCATTCAGTAAAGCATGACTGGGGACATGGTTAGAAGTTTCATTTCCATTTCCTAGAATTTCATTTCCATTTAATAGAGCTCGGGTAAAACGTTTGTTTTGAATGATTTTTTTTTTTTCAAGGGAAGATAATATTCTCAGGCAATGAAAGAAAACAGAAATGGATTGCACTTGGTCATCTGTCTTCCTTTACAGTTTTTGCATCAGTTTAATGCATTGGTATAAGATTTTTTTCATAAAGTTTTAGAATTATAAGAAAAGTGGAAGAAGATTCAGACTCTGTATTTCTGATTTGTGTAGGGATTGAATGGGCTAGTGATTGATTTCTTGTCTCTGGTAATCTTTACTTGGATTCAAATACTTGGATATTTATGTGCATATCTAATTTAGACGTGTGAATAATTCAACTTGTAGGACTACTCACAAATTTAAAGTTAGTCTTGTGCCAAGGTATCATGTTGAACTGAGGCCATAAATCTAAAATCATGGCCTACCATTTTTTTCTCATTAAAGAATGTTTTTTCAGTGAGGGATGTAAAAAGTTCAAAAGTACTTAATTCAATCACTTGCACTATACATATAAAGTTCCAAAAAAGGATTGTATTATTTTATTTATGAAGACTTTTTCCAAAAATTTGTGTTATCTCATCTTCTTAGAATGTGAAGATACTAGAATGTACCAAGGAAGTGAATCTCCACTCTTTATGTACTGCCAAAGATAAGGAAAATGAGATATTTGATTAAAATACACCCCCCCCCCCCTTTTTTCTTTTGAACAACAGTGGACAGAAAAACATTTACATAAGCATCCAAATTGACCATCCAAAGTTCCTCAGACATGCATTTACTAGAACATATCAAAGAACTATTGTGTTCATGCAAAGCCGTCCTTTTTTTTTTTTTTTTTTTTTCCCCTCATTTCTAAGGGAGCTGTAATGAGGGAGTCCAGGCCTGGGTCCACAGCATGCTGTTCCTTCCATTCATTCCCTGGACTACATCCATAATAAATCAAATAAAGACGATGTCAGGTTTAGTAAATATCTTATTTTAAAATACAGGCATTAAATAGATAAAAATTAACATTTTGTTTATCTATTTCATTAGTGTGTTCTACAGATTGATACCTATTCTTGTACTTAAAAGTCACATTATTCTGCTGCCTGTTTGGTTTGCACAGAAACACCTTGTGCACTTGTAACACAGATATTAATATAGCCACACAGGCATGAGGACAGTAATATTTTGATAATTCATTTATTTGATAGTTTGATAAATTATTCTAAGTTATCGCATGACTGATCACGTTATTTTTTTCATTCAAACAACAGCTATTGCTAACAAAAATTCTAATATATTATATATATATTTATATACATATATATTTCTTCATCCTTTTCAGTGGTTGACAGCTATTTTCAGACTGACCTTGAAGCACTCTTTTAAGCTCATAGCAATCAAGAAAGTATGTGGGATTGGGTATAACCAGACATGTCAAAGACCTGAAATTTCAAAGGTGATGGAGTGACTACCTTTTTATAGCACTGAAAGAACTATACAAGTACAAGTTACAGATAAGTGACTATATAATTATAAAATCTTTGTTCAATAAGAGCTTACTGTTTCCTACAAAATTTTATTCCCAAGATACCATAGCTTGTATGAATAGCCTGGCCATTAATTGAAATTAAATGCTGTCAGACACTAAGACTGCTGCCCCCATTATAAACGCTACCTGCGGTTCTTCCTTTCTCAGTTGGTTTTGCTTTGTCTGCTTTCACAAATTCAAGCAGTTGTTTTTCGCTTTATCCCTTTCAACTCATGTTTGTAGAAAATTATATGGTACATTGACTTATCTTGCCTCGTTGGCATTAACAAATGAACTTTCAAGTACTATCCCTTTTGTGTTTCTGAGACAAATTTTTAATTGCCTCTGTTGCAGGAAGGGAAAAGAAACCCTAGCACTGTCCTGCCTCCGTCACCTCCTGCAGAACATGTTGACCTCCTGTGCAGTGCCCATGAGGACATGATAATTCCAGATGTTGAGCATCCTCTCCGCCACACAGGCAGAGGCTGTGGGGAGGTGCTGGGTTTTGGGGAGCAGCTCAGCAGCATCTCAGGCCCCTCTGGCAGCAGAGAAGTCTGTGGTACCCACGAGCCTTCAGAGCTCCGGCACTGTCTGTGCCCAGGGCATCGTCTGGCAGTGAGTGCTTCTACAGCCACAGTCCCATCGGGGGGTTAAAGCTCCCTGATGAAATTTTACTTGTTAATTCTTTCTTATCTTTGTGCCAAGCTTGGGATATCCTGTGCAGTGGCATCTGCTGACTCAGTGAGTAGGTCTGAAAAAAGAGCCGCTGATTACACGTACTGCCACATCTGCAGAAGACAGCAAATTAAACATATCTGAGTAGTGAGAAAACTTGTTTCTTCTGAAATTCAGACCAAATATGAGGTGTTTCACACATACCCAGTCAGAGGTCAACCATAAAGCAGAGCCTGGGCCCAAACACTTCCCAGAAGTTATCTGAAGTCCAGAGACAGAGATCTACAGCTGCGAAATTCAGTGTGGATTTCAGAGGGGTTAACCATGTTCAAAAAGCACCAGCATAGCAATGCTCGGGATATTCTGAGATTCAGGTGAGAACCAAGTAACTGAAATATGTTTCTGTTTCTGGTAATGCTGCTTAATTCCACAGTGGTATTTAAAGTGCGTATCCACTGTACGCTGATGGCAGTGGCAAGCTCTCCTGCCGTTGGCTATGTCTGTGTTTGCTCTCAGAGGGCAAACAAAAAGACACAGACAGTCCAGTGTGGAGCTGCTACGCTGCTTCTTTGTGTGAACCCTGATTTCGTGCAGTGCCCTGCAGCTGGAAGAAAGGACAAAGATGCGACAAATGGTAGAAAACTGCTTTTCTCTGCAAATGAGAAGATAAAATCACATAGAGACAGATAGAAACCACCTTTCTAGCAGGACCCCGGCTGTGCCACAGGCGCTCTGGCAGCAGGAGGCTGCTGTCGGGACCAGCTGCTGCTCCTCTCTCTTGGCCCTGCACTCCCCGCTGAGCAGCCCAGGTCCCCGCGGACGGGGCCGCTCCGCACCTGACGTCCCCAATGGGCATCTGGTGCCTTGGGCCTCAGCCTGGCAGCTTGGCCAACACGCGGCCCCTAGGAGGGTCTGGCAGAGGAAAATTTCCAGATCTTCAAGGCACAGATGAGGAACAATGCCACTGCCCACTCCAGGCTGGGGTGCGTTGGTGAGCCCATCACTGTGCAGTCCTAGCAGTGGAAAACAGCAGCAGAGCTTTACTTCTGGTTTCAGGGCCTTTTATTTTGATATTTGCTCTGATGATTTTGATATCTGAGCCAGCTACCAGTCATTTTTTGCCTCCGAAGGTTCACAGTGATTGAATGACCTCAGATTTTTGGAAATCCCTGCAAATACATTATCATTTTTCTAGTAACTAATGTTCATGCCCCAGTGGATAATAATCCTGTGTTTGCCAGCATATCAATCAGCTGTTTTTTGATCTGGCTATTAAAAGCTCTGTGATACAGCATCAATATTCAATGCTAAGATACCCTTGCTGATTTTTTTTTTCTGTAAGTTTCTACTATGTACTTAACTCTATCTACAGCATTGCTGTGATGTTTTGCCTTTAAGTTACCAAAAAATACTTAGAGCCTGCATGAAAACAAAATTACGGTCAACTGGGGAAATAACTGCAAAGCAGGGAAAGGGAGGAAGAATGACATAGTACATGCAGATTTTGAGGTAAGGGTGGTAAAATGATCCACTCACCTCATAGGTCTATCTATAGAAGCTTCATGGCTGTTGTAGCACTGCTGGAAGAATAGCCATCTCTGGCAAGAATATTATACTGCTGAAGCCCCGCTGTTACAAAAGCTACATTCAACTTGTATTTATCACAGTTTTGCATTCACATGGTGGTCTATGTGTCTCCTGTTAAAGCTCCAAACTGAAGCACTCACTGTAAACAGTCTCATCTGAAGTCATCCATGTGCCAGGCATTCTTGCTTTATAACATAAGCAGAAAACTTCTAGTGACACAGTGGAAACCAGTTCAATATTAGTTTTATAACTTTGGGGAATTGTGCCAATCTCCTCTGTGAAAGAAATCTAAGTAGGATAAATAAAGATGCAGAGATTCAGCAATGCAGTTGTTGACAATGATTAATATTTGAAAAAATAAATGAGGAAATACTGAGGAACATTGTTAGGAGGTGAAGACATCAGGATACCAGTAGTACCTGTGTTTAAATGCTGTTAAAATTGCATTTTGCAAAAGTGAACACAGAAAATATTGTCCTGGAATGGCTGAGCCACATGGCTGCCACATCTCTTCTTTCTGAATACTGTGATGTAGATGTTTTGGGAGCAAATGAGTCAGCACTAGTCTAGACTCTGGCAAACAGCTTGTGAACTTGGGTGCCTTGAGCAGTCCAGCCTGATATGTTGCAGAGATATTATTTTAGTGCTGAGTCTGAAAGTCATATCTTTTGGAATCAAACACCCCAAATGACTCCTTCTCCTTGGAGACAAAGATGAGCATTCACTGCTCACTCAGAGGGATCAGGCATGGACTCGTTTGTCCTTACATGATGACATCCACTCAACAGGAGTGCCACAGAGATTCAAACTGTGGAGATGGGTTTGACTATCCCGATGAGAAAAGATCCACCCAGTGCTGGCACCATGGAGGTTCACGTAGCAGGGACAGTGGGCTCCTGCCACTCTGCCAGGCATCATCTCTCTTCTGCAGCACAAGATATTATAGGCACTGCAGGGTAATATGAGTGATGGAAAGCAGCTTTCAAAAGACCACAACCGGTATGACAGCCAAAAAAAAAATATATATATATATATATATGCAGAGATGCAGCCATTCTCCTAGCTGAACCACAATGTATGTGTTCATACTCTTACACTGGGAGCTCTGTATAACCAAGTGATTTATAGCAGGGTGTTAAAGCTATCTTGTAGATCACATACACATTCCTTTTGTATTGCCACATGAGATGCAGAGTGACAGGCCTTTGACAGTGGCGTATGACCTGTCGCCTTTAGATCTGCTGAGCCTGACAGCCCTGAGCCACGTCTACTTGTGCCCAGCCAGTGACAGGGAGGTGCACACAGCAGATCTTTGGCTTCTCCTGGGGAGGCCAGTGGTGTGTCATCGCCATGTGACTGCACATTGTATTTTTACCTCAGGCTATACACATACATGTAAATATCTTGAGAACACTGCTTAAAAAATTACTACCTGCAGCAGCTCTTTCTCTGTCCCTGAGACTGAAAACTTCTATGTTAGAGGAAATTCAGTGTGCCGTAGAATCTCCAGTTGATGGGGAGCTGCTGCAGCACACCTAGTTGCTAGTTACTGGAACACAACTGGTGGGCCAGTGTGTCAGAGTGCACAACTTTAGGGAATGCAATACAATAATAGCATGATATTGCTGTTTGTTATGTTATGGCCTATTGTTCCATAAACACCTTATACCCTGTGCCAGGGATTGTTGTATTTACCTGCATTGAACCTAGTCAGAGGATAGTTTTCTGTGTCTAATGGTCTAAAAGGTTAGACGCATAAATCGAGATAGAGGAGCTCAAATCTAAGCAAGACAGCAAAGAGCTTGCATGTCCTCGGGTAAAAGTCTCGCTCTCCTTTCCTTCAGTGCTCTGTTTGCATAGTGATGCCTAATATTTTTCTATGCCCCAGGAGGACTGTGAAATTTCATGTGAGGCAGTTGGAAACTATTGCCTTGGGAACCAGATAAAGAAGCGTTTCTGGAGTGCACTTGTGACCTAGATAAGATGAGTCTCATCCCACAGAGACATGGGGATGCATTAAGAGCGCAAGGAGTGCCTGGTAGAGTCAGGGCAGCACCCTCCCTGCCCAACTGTCCGTTCCCTGTCACATCAGTGGGATAGGTTTTGGGGATGCAAATGTAATCACCAGTCCTCCCTGGGACCCCTTTTCCTCCTATGGTTTTCTGTAGCCATTGCTATTGTGAGAGGTATGTTGGAGAGTTCATCTTTGACCAGTCCTGCCCAGACCCCTTTGTAGACCTGTTGTCTATGGGTTTGTCTAAACCTTTTATGATCCTGCTGATACCATCTGCCCCAGCCTTCTGTGGTAGCAAATTGCACAAATTACTGCTTGCTGGGTACACAAGAAATTCTGTATAAAAATCAGGAAGCACTTTGTTACTGTGTGGGTGACATGCAGGAACACTGGCACAGATTGCCAAGAGGCTGTGGAGTCTTCCTCCTTGGAGATCTTCAAAAGCCTCCTGGACATGGTCCTGGGTAACCTGCTCTGGGTGCCTCTGCTTGGGCAGAAGCAGCGGACAAGATGACCTCCAGAGGTCCCTTCTAGCCTCAGCCATTCCGTGATTCCATGGTTATTTCCTATTGATTTAATTGCATGTCTCATAATTGCTCAACTGCAGGATTTAGATTCATTACTATTTATCAGGAAGTGGATGCACAAGTATTTCCTATAGCAGCAAAGCTGCACATTCACTCTTGGTCTCAGCACACTCCCCTGTGATGCCCAGTTTGTTGGCTCTTTTAGCTACCCTGCAGCACCAAGCCAGACACTCCAGGACTGCCCACGGTGTCACTAAGACCTCATATGTCTGCCACTCCCAGGTTCAGTATCATGCGGGCACAGTTAAGATCTACTGCCTTACACTTATCTTTGTTACCAGTCTGCCCACACATTTCTTGGTCTAATGTCATTCTGGAGGGCCTCACCATCAACATAGCCAGTGACTTATAGAAGGAGCTCATCTGCTATCTGCAAACTGAAGTATTTCACTGTTGAGCCTATTATGTAGGTTGCTGATGAAGGTGTTGAATAAAAATGATTCCAGCACCTTCCTCCAAGGGCTCCAGGACTGATTCTTCACCATCCCAAGCTGTGACATTAAGCTCTGCTCTTTGCTTCTCATCCATTAACTGACTTTAAATCCTCAGAAGGACATTTCCTCCCCTTCCTGGTAACACACCATCTATAACAACCTTTGTTGTGGAATCCTGTCAAAGGCTTGATGAAAACCCAAGCACACAGAGTCTACTGTGTTCATTTTCTCCACAAGTTTGCTGACACCCTTGAGGTTCCTTCTACAACTCTTGGGCTTATAGGTCTAAGCTGTCTAAATTGTCTGGGATGTTTTCCTGGAAGGTTTTATTTTATTATTTTTTTTATTTTTTTTGCCTCTGACTTGTAACATTTTGTTCATTCCTGAAAATGCATCTCATCTCCGAACCAAACCATTTTTCTCAGAATCCCTAATCAGGTAATTCTGTGTGTCAGGTGATCTAATCCTTACTCGCTTCCTCTGGAGATTCAGCGTGTGGATTCATCAGTGCCACAACAATCTGTAAGTCCACTAGATTCCAGGCTGAAGGAATGAAAGGAAACATGAGAGAAAAACTGCCAAGCAATGATGTTTCAATTCTGCAGACTTTACAAGTGCCTGTTCTCCTCACCTCTGTTAATTCAGCTGAGGAAAAAAACAACAAACAAACTTGAAAGTGAAGCTTGCCCCATGTGTTTGCATTACACTGTCACAAATTTCTGCTGACTCCAGAATCCTGTGGTACCAGAGGTTCATTACCACAGTCCAGGAGGAATTTCCATGTGTTATTACATTGTTTTATGCTTGTCACAGCTTAAACATGTATTTGTTCTTATTTGAAACAGCTGTTTTTATTCTGCTTTGCAAAGTGCTGGTGGCTTTCTGATTCATCCGTGCCATTACAGGGGGTTCTGCTGCTTGTGGTGTCATCACCAAATGAGATCAGCATGTTCTTAACATGTAAATTGTAATTACTTGCTAGCTTCACAAAGCCCACAGGGCAGTGCTGCCTTTTCCATGCTTACTTACTGTCTATCTTGTTTTTGGCAATGGAAAGCTACATGTAAAATTAAAAAAAAAAAAAAAAGAGTGTAAATTTTTACAATACCAAACTCTTCACAGGTCTGGAGACACGCCTTCCTATCCTTGTTTCAAAAGCAAATACATTTATTTGAAAATGTGGTATTTTCTGTTATGTCAAGAGGTTAAATATCTACTGATTGATAGATATTATGACATCCTGCTGGATGTAGGTTGTGCTTTGTCCCATTTTCTAGTATGCAGTGGCATGTTGGTTTCAAGCAAGAGGCTTCCTGCTGCTGGGGGCACCAGCAGCATTAGACCCAACAAGAGGGGATGTCAGCATCCTGAAGAAGTAGTGGTGATGGACTAAAACCTCTCAGAAACTGCCTATTGCACTGATCTCTGCTCCCTCCGGAGACATGAGAGTGAGGAAGCACTAACAATTGTATAGATAGTTGTGCATCTCCAAAGTGAGCTTGAAATCTTTTATTTCCGTGTTTTGCAGGTCTGACCAGGTCTTAGCTTTTTTCTTTCTGGTTTACTTAGGAACAGTTTATAACATTTATAAGCATATTGTTAGCAGTGTTTAGTCTCTGTCTGCTCAGTGCTGAAGCTACCTATACACCCCAGCCCTTGTGGGTTTAAAGGAAACTTCTCTCTGCAGCAGCAAGTACTGTGGAGCTAATGTTTCAAAGTGGTCTCCTTTAGCGTGCATTGAATTCTGCGTGTGCAAATTTCTCAGTCCTGGAGGAGTTGCTCATGATCCCTCGCATACCAGGAGGCAGAAGGCCGATGTGTGTGACTCCTGCTGTTACTGGACTCGCACACAGGTGGCTGTTGACTCTGAGAGCTCTGCCTGACCCTTGTGGAAGTGTGACTGCACCAGGAGCACCCAGTTCACACGTTAACAGGAAGCAGAGTGCAGAAATATGATCCCAAGAAAGTTACAGTTATTTCAGACAGGTTAAGAAAGACACGTGAAATACAAATTGCAGAGCAAATTCGAGCTGCTTTAAAAGATATTGGAATGCAATGATTTTGTGAAAGGCCTGATACAAAACAGATGGATGAGGCAGTCGTAGTAGATGAGGAATGAATGAAACCACTGCCAGCAGCACCAGGGCTTTTGCAAAGAGCTACGGTTAGTATTTCTGTTTTGTTTCGTTTTTGTTTTTAACTGTCTTCACTGAACTATAAGCAGAGTAATAGCCCTAAAGATGTACAAATATAAAAGTTGCAAGGAAATTTTTAGCAAGGCACTCAGTAACCATACCACGTTGCAAATAGGCTGTCCATTTATGTTCAGGATGGTAGCTTCATGCAGCCATAAGGATTACTGGGTGCCCCAGAGAAGATTCCCCCACACCCTTCCACCTCACTCCAGGTGAATGACACAGGCAAAGAATGGATGTAGGGATGTTGAGGTTGCTTCTGGGGGCTGCCAGCATCTGATGCCACTTAGAGTAGTTGTCTGGGGGCTCTCAGTCACTGCCATGTCTGCACATGGAGAAGGCAGATGTGCCTTTGCCTCTGAAGTTCACTTCTGAACTTCAGCACTCTTTTTAGCTTTTTTACTCCAGCTAAGAAGCAGGCTCCGTATCACAAAGTCTCCATCTTTGGTGACATAGGAATAAGCTATGTGGAGACACTGATACTGCACCTAGGCTATAGGCACAGACCTCTCAGTGTTACAAGCTGCCTGTAGCTTATTCTTTCCCTTCAGAAATTTAAGCAATAACGAGTAGTTCAAGCTTGGATCTGTAGATGACAGGTGAGATTTGGAAAATGAGAACTGTCCTTCATCAGTCTGAAAAATCACATCTGAGCCAGGACTAGAAATATTCAAATAATAGGAAAAGATGTCCCCAAAGTCTTTTGGCAGATAAGAATGACAATTTGGCTCAACTGTTACTTGTACAGTTACAATAAGCACAGTCCTGTGTGATGCTGTATTCATGAACATGTCTGCAGAATTGAGAAGTTTTGCAAGGCCAAGCACAAGCAACAGCCGTTTGAAAATTCATACCCAAATGTTCCTTGCTTCCAGTTCCAGGCTCATGATTAGTTAATAACCTGTTCTAAAGTTTGCTGTTCAGGCAGGGGAATGAAGCCAGATCCCATGACTACAGTAATCAATCACAACCTGGGAAACGAATGGCTTGACAAAGACAGATCTTGCAACGCCAGCGTGGAGCCGAGTCTCCCTGGAGTCCTGATGCCCTGAGTCTGAGATGTACAGCATGATAGTCCCCCTCCCCCAAACACCAACACCGTGCAGGGAAATGGATGATGCACAGCTACTGTTAAATGAGAGATGGGCGCATGCTATGCTTCCCAACTAATGACCATGCTGGAGGAAAACACATCCTGAGCTGCTGGAGGCTCAACTTACAACTCCCTGGGAAAGTCTCAGACAGCAGAAGGTTTACAGTATGGTAGAAGCAGACCTCAAAAGGGAAGAAGCACTGCCCTGCTTTTATTAAGAAGATTTGCGGGTGCACGTTTGGCAGTATTATCAGAGCATGCATCTGTTTTGGCCTGAATTTGTATATATGCTTGTACATAAATAAAATATGTAATATGTAATTTCTTGCAGATTTGGCCCATCCTTTAAACAGAGAGGGGAAGAAGAAAGGAGCTTTCCTTTTCTTCTTCTCTGCAGTGCCAGAGCTGCCACAGGGGCGTGAACTGCTCACACCGACAGTGCTGGGAGTGTGGTTAAAAAGGAGCAGGCAGCATGAATATAGGTGTGGGAATGGGACTGGTCTCTGCACTGATCTGCAAAGTTATCTCACCTTTGGGCTCACCACTGAAGGAACAGTTTGTACCACAAGCAGGGGGACACTGCAGGACCTCAGGATTTACTTCCTGGAAGAGATGTAAAAACCATGTGAAGACCATAGCTCTCTTTGCTCTAGCAGCAGTTATTCTTGGTGGCCACTACTGCTGTGTCAGAGGCAGGAGAGAGACCTTCAGGCTGCTGTCTCCTTTAGAAACAGTATCTTAAACCTTCTCTCTTCTAGCACTCATATCATGGCATTTCCTGTGCCAGCACTAAAAGCTGTTCTGGAAATTATGTATTAAATATTTTTCATTAAAACTGTATTTTATTTTATTTTTTTCTGGTAGAAAAAATGCTGGCTCTGATGATATTTTCACCCAGTACTTTGCTTTGGCATCTTCAAGTGAAAATGAATATGTGCTCTACTTGTTTTGAAATGTCTTCTCATTTGAACAGCAACGCTAATTGAGGTAAAGAAAGTGAAACATACAGAATGTCTGAAAAACATATGGAAAATGTGTTCAGTGATTGAAACTGAAAATGTTTCAGTTTACCTGGATTACTTCTGGAGTTCCAGTCTCTGGAAATGTGAAATTCTAATTTTTGGCTTGGAAAACTCTTCAGCACCTCAAAGGGTGTTGAAAACTCCATCCACCTAGGAGCAGAGATGGTGCCAAAATCATATGGTGTGCCATGTCTAGCACCTCATACTCCAGCAAATAAGATGGAGAAGCAGTGCAGAGTTCACTGCAAGCATTCCCCTGCTTTCTGCTATGTGCTGTTCAGTGGTGATGCAAGCCTGAAGCCAGGGAACAGGTGCTGTGTTGTGCTTTCTTGCTTCCACTGCACCTCAGAGCAGGGTACAAATCCTCCTTGCATTTTGATACATCTAAAGCCACATTTGATAGGAAGTACATCCATGGCTACCTTTTACAGGAGGCAGGAGAAATGGATTATGATTCTGCCTTTTTTATTTCTGGGTTGCCACGGGTGGCAAGATTTGTGTTACATGAAAACAATACAAAACCGAGCTGTTCCTGTGCTTGGCAGATTGACTCCATGTTGGAAGTGGATTTTGACTGCACTTCATCTGACACTAGCAAAACAAGTGGCTGTTAAACAAATCTATCTGTGTGTTTCCCTGCCCTAAAACCTCTCTCACAACTTATTTTGTCACTGGGGTCAGCCTCAAATCTGTGCTCCACTGTGGTGTGAACGAGCAGGTGAAAGGTAGGCAAGAGCTTTGCATTTATCCCCTAGGGTCCTACTAGACTCCCTGTGGTCTGTGCAAAGCAAGAATCATGTCACACATCCCCAGACCCCGTGGTGGAATACTATTATTTGCCCAAGTACCCACTTCATTTCAATATTCTCTTGCATTGACTTCAACTAAAAACAAATATAGGGAGTCTCTAGCTCCCACTTTTTAACAGCAGTGTAGCACTGCAGAAGCATTCTACTCATAGGAATAATGAGGCATCAGCAAAATGCATAGGTTGCTTTAGCTGATCATTTTCAAAAAGTCTCATCTTTGAATTTTTAACTTTTTTTTTTTTTAACCCATTATACTGAATAGCAAATAGCTTTTGAGTACATGGTGTAGAGGCATAGAAACATGTTTTCCTTTCGAATCACAGACATCTAAGCAGAGTACACATGTGGACTGAGCTCCCCTATTAAGAAAATTGCTCCATTGCACTATGGAAGTGATCACAACTGTACAGTTTTGCAGCCAGTATAATCTGAATGGATTTTTTTTCCCACCTTGCAATAACAGTAGCACTATAGGATAGTCAATGTATAAAAACAAGATTAAAGAAATCACATTGTAGGCCACTATAGTATACTTCGCTTAAGTGTGTAAAGATTGAAAATTAGAGTAGTGTTGTAAGTAACTTAGGGTAGCATTGCAAATCTTTGTAAGCCTGCAAATAGCCTGAAAGACTACTGAGATTTTAGATCTCTGTGCATTTCTTATCCATAGTGTCACATCCAGTCATCTCATTTAATAGTGGTCCTGTGTTTTCTATAACTTTGAGATGGTGACCAAAGACATTTTCTGCTATGTGAGAAACTAAGTTGTGTTTTTGCAGTAGAGAACTAATTTTCTGTGTTCCAAGGCAGTTGTGTAGTCATAATAAGGAGAAATGCTAAGTAGGTAAGTGGACAGTAGAAGGCCTCACTGTTCCAAAATAAGGTGGAAGCTTGAGAAAAACAGGATGAGCAGTGTGGGAACAGTAAAACAAAGATCACAGGTTCTCAAAACATAAGAAAGGAAAAAAAAAAAAAAAAGGGAAAAGGGAGAAATTCAAGGGTTGAAAAAAAAAAAGAAAAATTGTATGTATATGGTATAGAGGAGCGTCGAGTAGCTTGTGAACCTGTAGTACTCAGCCAATATAGTACTCAGCCGGAGAGGTGATCAGGTGTCGGGTAATAGGAAATAAAAGGTTATGATTTGTTTACTAAAATGCACTCCTAATTGGCAGGATGCCTGCCATTGCAATCACAAATAAAATAGCTTCACAGAAAATCCTGTCTAAAGAAAATTATTTGAGATTTTTCTCACATGTTATGCTTTAGTTGACTGTACTTTTTTATTGGAATCTAGAGCCAACTGTGGAGAAAACACATCTTGAAGTTGGATCAATAAACAGGAGGAGACTCTTCCCATAACAGGAACTGAGACCTCCTGAGCAAATTGTACCTTAGCATGTAGCACAAAAGGTAGTGGCTGAATAGGTCTTTGTCTCAATTATTGGCATTTTCTTGTTACAGCTGGACATAAAATAGTAGCAGCAGAGATATTCTAACATACCTTAAACTCCTTTCCCCATCCACTTGTGCATGTAGCTATGCATGTAGCGTTGTGCTCGCTATGAAGGAAATGTGACTGCAGTCTGCCACTGGCACAAATTGGCACAGCTCCCTTGACTCTCACCGAGGTACAGTGAGGATGCAGTCCTTGGGACCAAACTGAATGTGATTGAACTGCAACCTTTGAAAAAGATCCTACGTTGTCTGAAACACAGGTACAGTGCCATACTTGATATCAAAATCTGCCTGACAGTTCCTATTAATAGCATAGATGTAAATCTTCTGCTAACTAGCACATGTTCACACAATATGTTTGCCAAACAGTAAGAATTAGTTTGGTTCAGCTTCTGAAGTATTTTTTATTTTATTTTTTTAATGATATAATATTTGCTTGGACAAAGCTGAGGAGATGGTGTTTCTCCAAAAGGGGCAAGGCTGCTCTGGCTACTCTTGGGACTTAAAGAGAAATGTGGAAATCAAGTCACTCCCTTTCACTTCAGAAAGAGCAGGTGTTGACTTTTCTGAAGCCATTTCTATCTCTTTTTTTTCAGCCAATGTTTGTTTTGTGTAGCAAGTGTTGAAGAAGCAGCTTGTAATTCTGCACAAGATGGAAGCTGATCTGAAACTACTTGAAGAGCTCTGCTCCAGAATTTGCTCAAAAAAAATAAATAAATAAACTGAAAACTACATGAAGGCCTCTGGGTGTGGTCCATCATTTTTTAATGCATTGGAAATGATCACCAGTGGATCTTTTGACTATTGGAAGGGAGCATTTCAAACCCTCCTCATTATTATTCAGAGACAGTTTGAAAAGGTAAGTACATTGTGGCTTCTTGTCCAGTAGGTCACATGCTTTTATTTCTCTTGTAAATTTGCCCAGGGAGCATTTCACAGGACACCCGTCTGATTTACATTGCTCCTGACAGTGATGTCAGACTGAGCAAATGCTGAGGTCATCTGTGTGAAACGCTGCCAGCACGTTACAGCAGTCCCTGATTTGTAGGTGGCTGCCTTCCCTGCGGTAAGCAAAGCTCAGCCCAGCAGCACACCTGCCCTCCAGCCCCATGATTTGCTTGCACACACCATTTCCTCCTGCCTGCAGGGACGGCAGGTGACTGAGGCACGGTGAGACAGGAGGGGAAGGGCTTCAGCACCATGCAGTGCATGGTGGTGGTGCACATCTGCTGGCATGGGGATGCAACCTCCCATTGCTGCCCTGTCCGTGTTTCGCTGTATTTCCCCAGTCAGTGGCACTGAAGAAGGAATAGTACAAGCCTCTGTCAGCACGGACCATGGGTCTTGGGGTGTCCAGTGGCATGAGGCTCACCTTGTGGTACTCAGTCAAGTGCAGGGCCCCCTCACTAGAGAGGATGCTGTGATGGCTGCTTACACCAAGCACGTCTTTTCTGCAGGGCTGGACTGCTTGGGAAGGGTGTATTTTTTTTTTTTTTTTTCATTCACTATCCCAGAAAGGAGAGGAATTATCATTGTGACTGCAAAGCTCAACTCTCTGCTGATGAAGGGAGAAAGAAGGATCAGCTGTCACTGTGGGAAGAGGATGGTAAACGCTGCTGGCAGTCACTAAGTGCATTGAAAATGCTCAGCATTTCCTACAGTGTTGCTTTGCATGTCTCAGGGTACATGCCCCAAAACCCAGGCATGGAAATTTCAATGGCTGCCCCCAGTGAACTCAGATACACTGCTGCTGATGTTTTTTCAGAGTTACTTTTTCATACTGCAGAGCCCTATTTACTCTTTGCTGTCTAGCCTCTACAGCATTCCCCTGCCTCTTCTATAGTACCAGGGCTGAATTAATCTTTATTGCACCTGATGCAAAGCTGGTCCCTGCGCATCTCTGTGCCAGTCCCTTCTTCTGCTGTGCAGTCCTGGATCTCAGCAGGGTGATGCTATTTGCTGTAGAAGAAAGTTGAAGGCTTTGACCTCCGTGTAGAGTCTAACACTGGCTGCTCCAAGTTTGAGACCTACCTAGGCTGCTTTGAAGACAGAATTTGTGTGGCATTTACAAGTGATTAAAAATGCCTTTAGAGAAAATAATTGCTGAAAATGCTATAAGAAATGAGAGAGGGTGTAATTCTAGGTTTGTGCATAGTGTTATCAGAGGTGTGAGAGCAACACAGTTATGGGGAGCAAAGCTCTCTCTGGCCCGATGAAGCTGGGCATCTATAAGAGCAAGGAGGATCAGCACCCAGCTCAGGACATGCTGCCTGAATGACCCTTTTCTCCGCAGTACAGAAAGGGTTTCCTCCCAGCACTAAGGAGCACAGTGTTGTGGCCTCTTGGCTGGAAATACACAAACTATGCTGTCTGCATATGTCTGCACAGGCTGTGGCTTGCTTTTCTGGAGCTGACCCACTCATACCTTCTGCCAGAAGCCACTCTCTGCCTTCAGCCTGCCTTGGGCTAACAGGGACAAGTGTGGTAATGCTCTGCTTTATATGGGGATCTTGTTTTGCTGGCTCTGACAAGATAACAACACTGCAGTGTTGAATATCCCCTCTAAATTTAGTACAAGGACCTGGAGTACAGGTGCATTACATGTCTTTGAACTGAGGCAAGTCATGTAATAGAGGATTCATGCCAAATCAAAGCTGCTGTTGAGACTGAATTCAGTGTAATAAATATCTCCATGTGCTGGAGAAGTCAAAGCCACTGTCTTCCATTCTTCATCTTAGAGATAAATGTAGAATTTCACAGACATATGCTGTCCATGCATATCTGATGTGCTGTTTTGAATTCACTGCTTTGAATACATGCATGTAGAAGTGTGTCTATGACACAGCAGAGAGAGATATGCTATATACATATATATATATTTTTTTTTTTCATGTTCATGAGATACACTCTGCAGCTCCTTGTTGCACACAGCACAGTGGCTCACCTGTGATCTCTAGCCAAAGTCAGGCTCTCTGCTACCTGCTGCACAAACACATAGTCATAATAGTGGCTGTTCTGATATATTTACAACTTAGGTGAACAAGGCCAGCAAAGGACTTAGAAGGAGAGTGTAATTTTGCAGATGGGGACCTGAGGCACCGAGGAATTAAGCTAATTGCCCGAGGTCACATCAGAAGCTGTCTGGAAGGTGCACATCCCAGCACAGAGCTGCAGCCCTGTGGAGAGCGACCTGGAGGGCAGTGAGCCTGCTTTACATACCCACAGTCACTCCTGCACTCTGTGTGCGTGGAAATTGCCTGTCACACACAGCATTTTAGATGTCCTGTGTGTAGTACAGGGCTGTTCTTTTTTTGTTTGTTTTTTTACAATTGCATTCTTTCATGTGTGTCTCTTGGCTTTGCTTTTGAGACCCGGAGACTATTAGCAATGTGAAGTAGGTCTCCTTACATTTCTGGTGTTTGCTGCCACCAGCCAACAGCAAATGCCTTGCAGGTTGGTGTTTGGTGGCTTGGGAATGAATGAGAGAGTCAGAGGGAAAAAAAAAAAAAAAAAGAGCTTCTTGTTTTCTATAAAGAAGCATCAAAATATATGCTGGCAATTATACATCATAAAACAGAAACAGGTATAAAAGCTGGGTGCTTCTTCAGGACTGTGTGTACCAAGCAGGGTTTTCCCCACTGCCTCACCTACAGTTGGCTGGCCACTAAGGCCCCCTGCCCAAGGAAATCCAGGGGGCTGGCATAGCCTGGGATAGCATGACATCTCTCCAAACCATCCTCCTTCACTCATGATGGCATTTCTCATTCCCATTTTCCCTCCCAGGAAGGAAACGGTTGTGCTAGGATAGAAGGCTGCATCATTTCTGCTTCATGTCTTTTGGCTTACATAACACATCTTATTGCTTTTTTCCTCTTACCTTCATCTGATGACGGAGACCTGATCTGTACATTTAACATTTTCTTTTATGAACTCCATAGGATTCACTCTGACACAAGCTTCACAGAAAGATTTAACATGAAGTAATTGAGGGTGGGTTTGGGTTGCTGCTGCATGCATGGTGCTCATCTTATGGGGGGCTTCTGGGACCCTGTCACAGCACATTGGCTATACATAGTAACAAACTTTTTGTTGAAACACTTTTCTCCAGTGTGGAAAACTATTCCTGGAGCACCTCAAAAGCACCTTGACTGCAAGCTCTACCACCCGTGAGGTTAAATCTCTCCCCCCCCCCCCCGCCCCAAGCCTGCAGACCCTCTGCCACAAACAAGTCTGTGCAGCAACAGTACTGCAAAGCTTGGACCAGTGATGGCACACTTTGGTAACCTTAACCGAAATGGCATAAACTCAAAATCAACACTATGAAGTAGACCCTAATGACCTTAATATTCTGGGGAGTGTGTTGAGTTGCTATCACAATAGCTTTCTCTTTTCTCCTGTTGATGGCTTCTCTTCAAAATTAACTGCTTTATTCCGGGTGTTCAATAGGTGAGGCTGATAGCAATCTTTCTTGCTCATGTTATGCTACCAGTCAATGTAATTGTCTACAAAAGCAACAAAATCAATAACTTTTCTTCCCTCCCCCATGTGATGCTGAGACAAAGGGGATGAATTACCTGACTCCATTGGATGTGAATATTGCTTCCCTCTTTTAAGACAGGATCATGGTGGCTGTGTGACCAATACAAATATTTCAGGTGATGTGTCAAAAAATGTACCACTTCAAAGCCCTTATTGCAGTTCATCTTGACTCTGTAGAGGATTATATGATGTGTGAGCAATCTCTTCTGGGTCCAAGATGAAGCTACATTTTACAAAAGTGCCTATGTCTCAGGCCCTGCTTCAGTGTTGACATGTATTGATTTTCTTCACCCTTACAGGTTCACTATTACTGCTTCAACGTACCTGTTGTTTTTTTTTTGTTCGTTTGTTTTTTTTTTCAATGACGTACTTCAGGGAGTGTTTTAGCTAGTGATATTGGCAATATGTTTTTATAATGGTATTCCAGAAAAAGCAGGAGTTTCCAGACATCTAACAGGGCATATCTCTGACACAGAAAAGCTGCCAGGTTAAGGGAAGAAAGTCAAGTCCATGACATTACGCAGTAGTATGATTACAGGAGGATGTCCCCTGCAAGGGAGGTAACTGCAACCAGGGAAGGAGCTTCTGCATAAGAGGAGTTTGTATGGCACAAGGTACACAGCTGATTGACCAAGAAGCTGACAGCCAGGACAGTGAAAGTGAAAAAATGAATTAAGTGTAGTAGGCAGAGACCTGAAAGCTTAGCAGAGGAGTGCTGCCAGAGAAGAGTGAGCTGGGCAAATCTCTACAGCCAGCAGCAAGGTTGCCTCCAGTGCAGTCACATTTTTCCATGCTGTCCCATCAGCATGGGCTCTCCTCCCAGCCAGGAAGGTTTGCCTACATGGGCTGTTTGTTCTGCCTTTAGTGCTTTCACAGAGAAAGTGCCATGTGGTGTCCAGCTGCACTGTGACTAAGGCTCAATTAGAAACGACACAGTTAATGAGAAATGATAGAACCTACAGTCAGTCTGCATGAGAGGCATGCACTTAGCAGAGTGTGTATTTAATGTCTGAGCTGGCACGTTTCATGAGTGTGTTCAGCCTTGTAGAAGTACCTGTGTGTGCTGAATACCCA